>NC_049178.1:5622662-5915695 GCF_009769625.2 Cygnus olor | reverse complement strand
GGAGCCCACGCAGGAGCAGGTGACCTGGCAGGAGCTGCCGCCCGTGGGGGACCCAGGTTGGAGCAGTGTGCTCCTGATGGATGGACCCCGTGGTACGGACCCGTATCTGGAGCAGTTCTTGAAGAGCTGCTGCCTGTGGGAAGCCCACGCAGGATCACTTTGGGAACGACCGCATCCCACGTTGGAGCAGGGGAAGAGAGTGACCGAGAAGGAACGGCAGAGACGAAGTGCTATAGACTGACCAGAACCGCCATTCCCCCATTCCCCTGCACCACTTGGTTAAGGAGGTAGAGGAGGGTGGATGGGGGGAAGGTGTTTTGGGTTTCTTTCTTTTGTTTCTCACTTCTCTAGCTTGTTAGTAATAGGCAATAATTCTCAATGTCTCCCTGCTCTGAGTCTGTTTTGCCTGTCACAATAATTGTTGAGTGATGTCCCCATTCTTATCTCAACCCTTGAGCCCTTTGCATCGTATTTTCTCCCCCTTTCCCATTCAGGAGGGGGAGTGAGAGAGAGGCTGCGGTGGAACTTGGCTGCCCACCCGAGAAAACCACCACTAATTTCCAAACTAAACCTCTGGCACAACTTGAGGCCATACTTTCTAGTCCTGTCACTAGTTGTCTGTGAGAAGAGGCCGACCCCTAGCTCCCCACAACTTCCTTTAAGGTAGATGTGGAGAGCAGTAAAGTCTCCCCTGTGTTTTCCGTGTTAAGATCCCGCTTCTGGATTAAAGCTGACAAAAGAGCAAACATCAGCTGGGGTGGGTATGGTAAGCCCCCAAGCCACCATGACAACACAACCCTTCCCTTCACCCAACCCCCCTCTAACCCCTCATATTTATAGTACTTAAAATGGGGAGGGAGGGAGCTTTCCTCACAAATAAGGCTTTGCACCCTAAACATGCAGGTCTGCACCTTACAGTGCAACTGGGGGCCCTAAAAATAAGGCGTTGTGCCCTGAAAATGACAGCCTGGGCCATAAAGTGAGGGTGTAAGCAATAAGAAGCCAGCTTTGTGTCCAGAGAGCAGTCACGGGGGAGCGTGGGGAGGCCTGGTCGTCAAGGTGAGGCTTTAGACCTGAACCCTGGGCCTTTGGAGTCTCTGGCTTGCAGCCTGGACCCTACAATGACGCTCTGGTCCCTCCAAATGGGTGTTTGGACCCTTAAAGGAGGCTTTGGGCCCTCAAATTGAGGCCTTGTCTCCTAGCGTGAGGATTTTGGACCTGAAGAAGCGGGGTATTTCCTCACAAATAAGGCTTTGTACCCTAAAAATGCAGGTCTGCACCTTACGGTGCAACTAAGGGGCCCTAAAGATAAGGCATCGTGCCCTGAAAATGACAGCCTGGGCCATAAAAGCGAGGGTGTAAGTAATGAGAAGCCAGCTTTATCTCCAGAGAGCAGTCTCAGGGCCCTGAACCAAAGGGCTTGGTCCCTACAAAGGAGCCCCTGGGCCTGCAAACTGAGGGTTTAGGCGATCAGAAGATGACTTGGGATGCCAAGAGGAGGTTCTGGAGCCTTAAAAGAAGGCTTCGGAGCCTAGAGAGGAAACACGGGGGCTTACTAATGCGGCTTTGAAGACTTAAAATGGGGACGGAGGGGGAGCGTGGGGAGGCTTGGTCGTCAAGGTGAGGCTTTAGACCTGGACCCTGGGCCTTTGGAGTCTCTGGCTCACGGACTGGACCCTACAATGATGCTTTGGTCCCTCCAAATGGGTGTTTGGACCCTTAAAGGAGGCTTTGGGCCCTCGAATTGAGGCCTTGTCTCCTAGCGTGAGGATTTTGGACCTGAAGAAGCAGGGTATTTCCTCACGAATAAGGCTTTGTACCCTAAAAGGCAGCTCTGCACCTCACAGTGCAACTGGGGGCCCTAAAGATACGGCATCGTGCCCTGAAAATGACAGCCTGGGCCATAAAAGCGAGGGTGTATGCAATAAGAATCCAGCTTTGTCTGCAGAGAGCAGTCTCAGGGCCCTGAACCAAAGGGCTTGGTCCCTACAAAGGAGCCCCTGGGCCTGCAAACTGAGGGTTTAGGTGATTGTGTTGGGTCTGTCTAGGATGGAGTCACCTTTCCCTGCAGCAGCCCACACAGTGCTGTGCTCTGCAGTCGTAGCTGGAACAGCACTGGTATCACTCCAGTGTTGTGTCTGTTGCTGCGTAGTGCTGGCACAGCATCGGGACTCCCTCCAAGCCCCCAAGAGCCAGCAGGCTGGGGGTGGGCAAGTGATGGGGAGGGGACATCGCCAGGGCAGCTGACCTAAACCAGCCAAAGGGATATTCCATAACACCTGATGTCACACTCAGCAATAAAAAGGGGGGCTCTCGTGGGGGAGGGGTCTGTCCTCCTGAACAACCGCTACGCGTTTTGAGGCCCTGCTTCCCAGGATGTGGCCGAACATCGCTCGTTGATGGGAAGTAGAGAATAACTTTTTTTTCTTTCTCTACGTGCTTCCGTGCGGCCTTATTGTTTCTTTTATTTCTTTTTTCTCCCCTTTCCCTTTCCCTTTAATTAAATCATTCTCATCTCAAACCTCGAGCTCTTTGTGTTGTATTTTCTCCCCCTTCCTCTTTGGGGGGGAGGGGGGTGGAGTGAGAGAGCGGTTGTGGTGGAGCTCGGCTGCCCACCCGAGTAAAACCACAGTGATCAGAAGAAGACTTGGGATGCCAAGTGGATGTTCTGGAGCCTGAAAAGAAGGCTTTGGAGCCTAAAAAGCGTAAGAAGGCCTGTTTTTGTGGTTTTGAATGAGATTTTACATTGCTTAGGAGGAAGGAATGTGATATTGAGATATGGTTGCAGTGATAAAAGCTTACCAGACAACCTTGTGAAATGCCGACTACAACCGTTCTCCTTAATGCAATTAGGCATAAATCACGGTGTCACATCAAGTCTGATAAGGTAAAAAATATTACCGCCTCGCAGCGTAAAACTCAGGAGAAACTTGAAAAATAAGAGGCTGGTAATTGAAAGCCATGCATTATCTGTGAAGCGTCGGATAGGTTGTGAACCTGGACTTCCCATTCAATGGGGAAACAGGGGAGGGTCCCGGTCGTCGAGAGAGAAACTATATAAATTGTGCTATGGAACTAATAGGCACGCTCCTGCTTGCAAGACGCCTGCCATTGCAATCGTGAATAAAAAAGCTACTTCACTGAGATCCTCGCCTGAGCCTATGTTATTGGCTGCAGAGCGTTTCTCACAAACTGGGGGCTCGTCCGGGAGCCAGTCACCTTCTGGGGAGTCCCACTACCACCGCAGCAGGAAGGCATGCCCTGCTGATTTCAGCGGTCCTGTGCCTTGGCGACGGTGGTTCTGCAGAGAGCTGACAAAGGAAGCAAGACTGGTTAAGAAGGCAGGATTGGTGAAGAATTAGGGGGGAAAAAAAGGCACTCCGGTTTTGAGAATCGACCCGGTAGCTCTGTGCACAGACCAAGGTAAGAAATACTAAGTATTGCCTTGGCAGTCGGGTAGACTTGTGTGACGTGTGATTGAGATGTACTTTTGTATGAAGCGACTGCGGAGACCTGATCTGCGGTTCCGTAGCTCCGCTATCTAATGGGGGGGAGGCAGGGGAGCAGGGGGACATGGCTTAGTCGTACGAGTGAGGCTGAAGCCGACACGCGCGCATGATCTCTCAGCACAGATGGGATTGGCAGCAAGCTTTATTGTGATGGCGGCTGGGGACTGGAGCCAGGACGTGGGGCTGGAGCACGGCTGCTCCCGTGGCGTTGTTCAGGCCGGCTGTAGGGATTTGGGGCCCGATGTTGTAACCGGGAGCGGCTTCGCATCCGGACTGGCCCGGCGTGGCTGGAGCGGCTGCTGCGTTCAGGCACCGGGGAATCGCTGGAGGACCCCGATGCCGTTTCGCTGTCAGAGCTGCTGCTGCTGCTGCTCTGAGCACAGGGGGTTGTAACACGTCTGCTCCCACGCCGTCTTCGGGTCTGCCTCTGGGTATTTGGGGCCTGGTGTTGTAATGGGGAGCGGCTTCTCTGGGCCGTCCCCTGCTGGCTGGAGCATCGTCTCCGTTTAGGCCCCGGGGATCCACTGGGGGACCCCGATGCCACCCGCCTGGCAGATCTGGCGCTGCTGCTGCTCCCAGCACCAGTTTGTGGTGCACGGCTGCTCCTGAGGCGTCTTCGGGGCCGGCTCTGGGGATCTGGGGCTGGACGTTCCAGCGGTGAGCGGCTTCTCGTCCGGGGTCGCCCCCGCTGGCTGGCGGGGTGTCTGCCTTTGGGCACCGTGGAGCGACTGGAGGTTCCTGGTGCTGTTCCACTGGCAGAGCTGCTGCTGCTGCTGTCGCTGCTGCTCTGAGCACTGGGGGTTGTAGCACGTCTGCTCCGATGCCGTCTTCGGGTCTGCCTCTGGGTATTTGGGGCCTGGTGTTGTAATGGGGAGCGGCTTCTTCTCTGGGCCGTCCCCTGCTGGCTGGAGCATCGTCTCCGTTTAGGCCCCGGGGATCCACTGGGGGACCCCGATGCCGCCCGCCTGGCAGATCTGGCGCTGCTGCTGCTCCCCGCACCAGTTTGTGGTGCACGGCTGCTCCTGTGGCGTCTTCGGGGCCGGCTCTGAGGATCCGGGGCTGGACGTTCCAGCGGTGAGCGGCTTCTTGTCCGGGGTCGCCCTCGCTGGCTGGCGGGGTGTCTGCCTTCGGGCACCAAGGAGTGACTGGAGGTTCCTGGTGCCCTCTGGCTGGCCAAGCTGGGGGTGCTGCTCCCAGCGCTGGGTTCTGCAGCACGGCTGCTCCTGCAGCGGCTTCTTCCAGGATCGTTACAGGTGTCTTGGGCCTGGCGTACAGGCTGGCAGATTGTCCTCTGTTCTGTCCCTGGCCGCCTCCTCTCAGTCACCTGGGAACTGTGGGATGGCCCCGGTGCTGCCTGGCTGCTGGCGCTGCTGAGGCTGCTGCTTTCAGGTGCTGGGGAGCCACGGGAGGGCCCCAGAGCCTCTTTACTGGAGGTGGTGGGGCCGGCGAGCCCCAGGTTGGCACTGGAGGCTGTAAGGGGAGACAGGAAGGTGAGTGGGATGGACTTCCAGACCCACGGCAGTAGAGGCTCTGATCCGTCCAGGGTCAGAGAGACTCTGGCAAGGCTGCCCTGAGCCCCTGCAGCCAGGCCTTGCCTGGCCACAGCCCAGCAGCATGAGGCCTTTGCCTCTTACCGGTGCCCACGCCAGCGCAGCTGCCGCACTCCCAGGTGCCTGCGCTGTTGGTCAAGTTGGAGCAGCGCCGGTGGGTGCCTTCGGCGGCGCAGGAGCGGCACAGGAGCAGCTGCCAGGGCCTGGGGAAGCAAAGGGTTGTGGGTGTGAGGACAAAGTGTCTGAGCCAGGGAGTGGCCGGCACATCCCTTGTGCTCTGTCCTGGCTCCCCCAGCATGTGCTGAGGCGGAGGACCTGTGCAGAGCCCCAGATGGCTGCTGAGGCAACTCACCCCTGTCCCTCCGCCTGCTCCCTGCCTTGTGGGTAAAGGCATTCGCTGACATCACAGCGCTGGTGCCTCTCTCGCAGCGATGCAAAGGCGTCGTTGTTCTCCCAGGTTGGTCTTCTGCGAGAGAAGGGAGGGAAATTGTCCAGTCCCTGGCCATGCGCAGCGCTTGTGCCCTCGTGTCTAGAGAGCAGGGCAGAGGGACACGAACCTGAATGGGACTCGGATCCCCATGATGAACATTTCTGAACAAAACTCCCCCCTGTTTCTGCAGATGGGGCACTGGAAGCAGAGAATGCCTGCGCACACAGCTTGTCCCTGCAGCAGAAACACATGCGGTGAGAGGTGAGCGGGCCCTGGTGCTGCTGAGCACCTGCCGTGCCCGCAGGGTGAGGGGAGGGCTCCTACCTGGATGCAGCCCCGGTGGAACCAGGCGTGACTGCAGGCTGGGCACACCATGGTGTGGTAGGACTTGCTGTCCCCCACAGGGTCCATGCAGATGATGCAGGTGGTGTCCTGCTCTGGAGCTGCCTGCACTGCCTGCTGAGGGCGGTGCTCCCAGCAGAAGGACCTGGGGGGGAGAGGGAAGGGAAGGGCGAGGTGAGAAGTGCTGGGCCTGCCGCGGTTGTGGCGAGGAGGGCAGAGGAACGTGAAGGAGCCCCAGGCCCATCCAGGCTCTGGCGCTGCCTCTGGCTCTGCCAGGCTGCTGGGAAGCACCACCGTGGGGTCCTCTCTTGCTTGGCTGGTGCTGGCAGCCCTTACCTGTACCGCCCAAAGAACTGGGTGACACATTCTCCCTCCGAGGCGCAGGGGAGATGGAAGCTGCGTTCACAGCCCGTCTCCGTGCAGGTGATGGTGGCCCCTCGCTCGCCACAAACGAAGCATTGCTGAAAAGAACACAGCAGCCCCATTAGCAGCAGGCTCGATGCCGCCACCGCTGGCCCCACACCCCTGGGCAGGGCAGGGCACAGGGTGCGGGCGCTGCTGGGTCACGCTCTGCAGACCCGCCTGGCGGACGAGGCTCGTCTGCCAGAGCAGCAGTTTGTCCCAGAGCAGGTTGGAAAGGCTGGGATTGCTTCCTTGGGGTCCAGGCTAAGCTTGCGGGAGCATCTCCTGGCACAAACCTCCCTGTTCCCATCAGGTCCTCACCTTCTGGGATGCCTGCTTGATTGTGTGCTGTATATCCTCCAGTAAAAATCCCAAAATTCCCTCCTGTAGGTTTCCAGGCCGATAAAGGCCATTCGCAAGAAACTATAAAATAGAGAAGAGCAGGATCTCATTAGGGGTCGTAGAGGAAGGGACTGTCCCTGGTGGGATGCTGACAGGAGGCACGGGAACTCACCAGACAAAAACGTGGGCACAGAGCCCATTCCTTTCGCGTGTGGGTCCGCAGATGTTCGGGTCAGCATCTGCCCGGCCACACAGCATGCATGCTGGAGGGGAGAGAGCAAACGGCACAGCCATTGAGCACCTTTGCGGGGCCAGGTGTCCCTGAGGGACTGTCCCCGAGGGCCTGTTCTGTCCCTGCCATGCTGGCTGATGGGCAGGGCCAGAGGCTGTGGAGGGGAAGGGGGCACAGCAGGCACAAGGGTCCCAGCAGGCACCCACAGCCCGACCTGGGCCTCCCCTGCCAAGGAGCAGAGGGGCCCTGCCCCGGGGTGGTTGGGGAGCCCCTGCCTGCCCCTGCCTCCCCTCTCAGCCACAGGCAACCCCCCCCAGCCCCTCCCCGCCCTCCTGTGGGATGGGATACTTTTGTCTCACCTTGCTCCTTCGAGTCGGGAGCCTTCCGCTCCATTGCAGACATGGTGCACTTCGACAGCGAGCACTTGGAGAGTCACTGCCCCAGCAGTGCCGGGGTTTCTCCTCCACACGCTCCTCTGCCGACCCTGAGGGAGAAGCAGGACGAGGGTGAGTCTGTAGCACGGGCCCGAGGTGTGGGACCCCCTCCTCCCTCGGCAGCCCCGGCCAGCCCCCTCCTCCCTGCTCTCTCCCCAACTCACCAAATCGCACTGAGGCACGGCCCGAGCCCAGCAGCCTTTTATCTGCTCCTCGCCCCGCGGGTCACAGTGGCCATTGTGACATCACCACCGCACGCCCCCCGTTTGGGCAGGGACCCACTGTGACAGAGCCCCCGCCTCACGGGGGTGGCTGGAGGTGCCCCGCTGGGGCCTGGGCCCTCGGCACCCAAGCAAGAGGGTGGCCGCTCTCGCAGCCGGCGCGGGCTCAAACGCCGGGTCCCGTGGCACGCGGTGGAGAGGAAGGATTGCTTCCCTCGGCCTGCTGGCAACGCTCCCCGTGCCACAGGCAGGAGCGGAGATGTCCCTCGGACAGGGCTGCAGCCCTGGAGTGGCGGCGCCTGCACCGCACCTTTGGGCCAGCATTGCCACCCTCCGGGACAGCCGCAGGACACCTGGCGTTAGGCTCGCAGCTTGCTCCCTCCTCACGTCCTTCTCCTCCACGGTTTCTCGAGAGCAGGGTGAGACCAGAGCTCGTTTTCTCCCCCAGACATCAGCAAGAGACGTTACAAAGCCAGCGGTCTTAATAGTCTTTACTGCAGTTGACAGTCCGGTCTGAGCCCTGACTCCTTTCGCCAACTCTCACCATCAGGGTTCAAAGCCTCCTAATTAGAATCACAGAATCGTAGAATCATTAAGGGTGGAAAAGTCCCTCTAGATCATCTGGTCCAACTATCCCCCTACTACCAATGTCACCCACTAAAGCATGTCCCTAAGCACCACGTACAGCCTTTCCTTGAACACCCCCAGGTGACTCCACTACTTCCCTGGGCAACCCGTTCCAATTCCTGACTATTCTTTCTGAGAAGAAATTGTAGTGGGCCTACTTGGCAAGTTTTGGTAGCGGGGGCCCATAGGGGTGGCTTCTGTGAGAAGAATCCAGAAGCTGCCCCATTTTAGATAAGGGCCCTGCTGCTGTCCAGAGCCAAGCCAATAAGCGGTGTTGTTTGCGTCTCTGTGAGAGCATATTTAAGAAAGGGAAAAAACTGCTGCGGAACAGCAGCTGGGAGAGAGAGAGGAGTGAGAAACAGCCTTGCAGACCCAAGGTCAGTGAAGGAGTGGGAGGAGGTGCTCCAGGCACCGCAGCAGAAGTTCCCCTGCGGCCTGTGGTGAGGACCACGGTGAAGCAGGTTGTCCCCCTGCAGCCCGTGGAGTAGCACGGTGGAGCAGGGTTCCACGCTGCAGCCCGTGGAAGAGGCCACGGTGGAGCAGGTGGACCTACACTGAAGCAGGCTGCAGCCTGTGGAGGACCCCCGCCAGAGCAGATTCCGGGCCGGAGCTGCAGCCCGTGGAGAGGAGCCCACGCAGGAGCAGGTGACCTGGCAGGAGCTGCCGCCCGTGGGGGACCCAGGTTGGAGCAGTGTGCTCCTGATGGATGGACCCCGTGGTACGGACCCGTATCTGGAGCAGTTCTTGAAGAGCTGCTGCCTGTGGGAAGCCCACGCAGGATCACTTTGGGAACGACCGCATCCCACGTTGGAGCAGGGGAAGAGAGTGACCGAGAAGGAACGGCAGAGACGAAGTGCTATAGACTGACCAGAACCGCCATTCCCCCATTCCCCTGCACCACTTGGTTAAGGAGGTAGAGGAGGGTGGATGGGGGGAAGGTGTTTTGGGTTTCTTTCTTTTGTTTCTCACTTCTCTAGCTTGTTAGTAATAGGCAATAATTCTCAATGTCTCCCTGCTCTGAGTCTGTTTTGCCTGTCACAATAATTGTTGAGTGATGTCCCCATTCTTATCTCAACCCTTGAGCCCTTTGCATCGTATTTTCTCCCCCTTTCCCATTCAGGAGGGGGAGTGAGAGAGAGGCTGCGGTGGAACTTGGCTGCCCACCCGAGAAAACCACCACTAATTTCCAAACTAAACCTCTGGCACAACTTGAGGCCATACTTTCTAGTCCTGTCACTAGTTGTCTGTGAGAAGAGGCCGACCCCTAGCTCCCCACAACTTCCTTTAAGGTAGATGTGGAGAGCAGTAAAGTCTCCCCTGTGTTTTCCGTGTTAAGATCCCGCTTCTGGATTAAAGCTGACAAAAGAGCAAACATCAGCTGGGGTGGGTATGGTAAGCCCCCAAGCCACCATGACAACACAACCCTTCCCTTCACCCAACCCCCCTCTAACCCCTCATATTTATAGTACTTAAAATGGGGAGGGAGGGAGCTTTCCTCACAAATAAGGCTTTGCACCCTAAACATGCAGGTCTGCACCTTACAGTGCAACTGGGGGCCCTAAAAATAAGGCGTTGTGCCCTGAAAATGACAGCCTGGGCCATAAAAGTGAGGGTGTAAGCAATAAGAAGCCAGCTTTGTGTCCAGAGAGCAGTCACGGGGGAGCGTGGGGAGGCCTGGTCGTCAAGGTGAGGCTTTAGACCTGAACCCTGGGCCTTTGGAGTCTCTGGCTTGCAGCCTGGACCCTACAATGACGCTCTGGTCCCTCCAAATGGGTGTTTGGACCTTTAAAGGAGGCTTTGGGCCCTCAAATTGAGGCCTTGTCTCCTAGCGTGAGGATTTTGGACCTGAAGAAGCGGGGTATTTCCTCACAAATAAGGCTTTGTACCCTAAAAATGCAGGTCTGCACCTTACGGTGCAACTAAGGGGCCCTAAAGATAAGGCATCGTGCCCTGAAAATGACAGCCTGGGCCATAAAAGCGAGGGTGTAAGTAATGAGAAGCCAGCTTTATCTCCAGAGAGCAGTCTCAGGGCCCTGAACCAAAGGGCTTGGTCCCTACAAAGGAGCCCCTGGGCCTGCAAACTGAGGGTTTAGGCGATCAGAAGATGACTTGGGATGCCAAGAGGAGGTTCTGGAGCCTTAAAAGAAGGCTTCGGAGCCTAGAGAGGAAACACGGGGGCTTACTAATGCGGCTTTGAAGACTTAAAATGGGGACGGAGGGGGAGCGTGGGGAGGCTTGGTCGTCAAGGTGAGGCTTTAGACCTGGACCCTGGGCCTTTGGAGTCTCTGGCTCACGGACTGGACCCTACAATGATGCTTTGGTCCCTCCAAATGGGTGTTTGGACCCTTAAAGGAGGCTTTGGGCCCTCGAATTGAGGCCTTGTCTCCTAGCGTGAGGATTTGGGACCTGAAGAAGCAGGGTATTTCCTCACGAATAAGGCTTTGTACCCTAAAAGGCAGCTCTGCACCTCACAGTGCAACTGGGGGCCCTAAAGATACGGCATCGTGCCCTGAAAATGACAGCCTGGGCCATAAAAGCGAGGGTGTATGCAATAAGAATCCAGCTTTGTCTGCAGAGAGCAGTCTCAGGGCCCTGAACCAAAGGGCTTGGTCCCTACAAAGGAGCCCCTGGGCCTGCAAACTGAGGGTTTAGGTGATTGTGTTGGGTCTGTCTAGGATGGAGTCACCTTTCCCTGCAGCAGCCCACACAGTGCTGTGCTCTGCAGTCGTAGCTGGAACAGCACTGGTATCACTCCAGTGTTGTGTCTGTTGCTGCGTAGTGCTGGCACAGCATCGGGACTCCCTCCAAGCCCCCAAGAGCCAGCAGGCTGGGGGTGGGCAAGTGATGGGGAGGGGACATCGCCAGGGCAGCTGACCTAAACCAGCCAAAGGGATATTCCATAACACCTGATGTCACACTCAGCAATAAAAAGGGGGGCTCTCGTGGGGGAGGGGTCTGTCCTCCTGAACAACCGCTACGCGTTTTGAGGCCCTGCTTCCCAGGATGTGGCCGAACATCGCTCGTTGATGGGAAGTAGAGAATAACTTTTTTTTCTTTCTCTACGTGCTTCCGTGCGGCCTTATTGTTTCTTTTATTTCTTTTTTCTCCCCTTTCCCTTTCCCTTTAATTAAATCATTCTCATCTCAAACCTCGAGCTCTTTGTGTTGTATTTTCTCCCCCTTCCTCTTTGGGGGGGAGGGGGGTGGAGTGAGAGAGCGGTTGTGGTGGAGCTCGGCTGCCCACCCGAGTAAAACCACAGTGATCAGAAGAAGACTTGGGATGCCAAGTGGATGTTCTGGAGCCTGAAAAGAAGGCTTTGGAGCCTAAAAAGCGTAAGACGGCCTGTTTTTGTGGTTTTGAATGAGATTTTACATTGCTTAGGAGGAAGGAATGTGATATTGAGATATGGTTGCAGTGATAAAAGCTTACCAGACAACCTTGTGAAATGCCGACTACAACCGTTCTCCTTAATGCAATTAGGCATAAATCACAGTGTCACATCAAGTCTGATAAGGTAAAAAATATTACCGCCTCGCAGCGTAAAACTCAGGAGAAACTTGAAAAATAAGAGGCTGGTAATTGAAAGCCATGCATTATCTGTGAAGCGTCGGATAGGTTGTGAACCTGGACTTCCCATTCAATGGGGAAACAGGGGAGGGTCCCGGTCGTCGAGAGAGAAACTATATAAATTGTGCTATGGAACTAATAGGCACGCTCCTGCTTGCAAGACGCCTGCCATTGCAATCGTGAATAAAAAAGCTACTTCACTGAGATCCTCGCCTGAGCCTATGTTATTGGCTGCAGAGCGTTTCTCACAAACTGGGGGCTCGTCCGGGAGCCAGTCACCTTCTGGGGAGTCCCACTACCACCGCAGCAGGAAGGCATGCCCTGCTGATTTCAGCGGTCCTGTGCCTTGGCGACGGTGGTTCTGCAGAGAGCTGACAAAGGAAGCAAGACTGGTTAAGAAGGCAGGATTGGTGAAGAATTAGGGGGGAAAAAAAAGGCACTCCGGTTTTGAGAATCGACCCGGTAGCTCTGTGCACAGACCAAGGTAAGAAATACTAAGTATTGCCTTGGCAGTCGGGTAGACTTGTGTGACGTGTGATTGAGATGTACTTTTGTATGAAGCGACTGCGGAGACCTGATCTGCGGTTCCGTAGCTCCGCTATCTAATGGGGGGGAGGCAGGGGAGCAGGGGGACATGGCTTAGTCGTACGAGTGAGGCTGAAGCCGACACGCGCGCATGATCTCTCAGCACAGATGGGATTGGCAGCAAGCTTTATTGTGATGGCGGCTGGGGACTGGAGCCAGGACGTGGGGCTGGAGCACGGCTGCTCCCGTGGCGTTGTTCAGGCCGGCTGTAGGGATTTGGGGCCCGATGTTGTAACCGGGAGCGGCTTCGCATCCGGACTGGCCCGGCGTGGCTGGAGCGGCTGCTGCGTTCAGGCACCGGGGAATCGCTGGAGGACCCCGATGCCGTTTCGCTGTCAGAGCTGCTGCTGCTGCTGCTCTGAGCACAGGGGGTTGTAACACGTCTGCTCCCACGCCGTCTTCGGGTCTGCCTCTGGGTATTTGGGGCCTGGTGTTGTAATGGGGAGCGGCTTCTCTGGGCCGTCCCCTGCTGGCTGGAGCATCGTCTCCGTTTAGGCCCCGGGGATCCACTGGGGGACCCCGATGCCACCCGCCTGGCAGATCTGGCGCTGCTGCTGCTCCCAGCACCAGTTTGTGGTGCACGGCTGCTCCTGAGGCGTCTTCGGGGCCGGCTCTGGGGATCTGGGGCTGGACGTTCCAGCGGTGAGCGGCTTCTCGTCCGGGGTCGCCCCCGCTGGCTGGCGGGGTGTCTGCCTTTGGGCACCGTGGAGCGACTGGAGGTTCCTGGTGCTGTTCCACTGGCAGAGCTGCTGCTGCTGCTGTCGCTGCTGCTCTGAGCACTGGGGGTTGTAGCACGTCTGCTCCGATGCCGTCTTCGGGTCTGCCTCTGGGTATTTGGGGCCTGGTGTTGTAATGGGGAGCGGCTTCTTCTCTGGGCCGTCCCCTGCTGGCTGGAGCATCGTCTCCGTTTAGGCCCCGGGGATCCACTGGGGGACCCCGATGCCGCCCGCCTGGCAGATCTGGCGCTGCTGCTGCTCCCAGCACCAGTTTGTGGTGCACGGCTGCTCCTGTGGCGTCTTCGGGGCCGGCTCTGAGGATCCGGGGCTGGACGTTCCAGCGGTGAGCGGCTTCTTGTCCGGGGTCGCCCTCGCTGGCTGGCGGGGTGTCTGCCTTCGGGCACCAAGGAGTGACTGGAGGTTCCTGGTGCCCTCTGGCTGGCCAAGCTGGGGGTGCTGCTCCCAGCGCTGGGTTCTGCAGCACGGCTGCTCCTGCAGCGGCTTCTTCCAGGATCGTTACAGGTGTCTTGGGCCTGGCGTACAGGCTGGCAGATTGTCCTCTGTTCTGTCCCTGGCCGCCTCCTCTCAGTCACCTGGGAACTGTGGGATGGCCCCGGTGCTGCCTGGCTGCTGGCGCTGCTGAGGCTGCTGCTTTCAGGTGCTGGGGAGCCACGGGAGGGCCCCAGAGCCTCTTTACTGGAGGTGGTG
The DNA here is from genome assembly GCF_009769625.2 of Cygnus olor. Classification (NCBI taxonomy): domain Eukaryota; kingdom Metazoa; phylum Chordata; class Aves; order Anseriformes; family Anatidae; genus Cygnus; species Cygnus olor. The sequence continues at coordinate 5,902,030 of NC_049178.1, read as the reverse complement.
GGGCCGGCGAGCCCCAGGTTGGCACTGGAGGCTGTAAGGGGAGACAGGAAGGTGAGTGGGATGGACTTCCAGACCCACGGCAGTAGAGGCTCTGATCCGTCCAGGGTCAGAGAGACTCTGGCAAGGCTGCCCTGAGCCCCTGCAGCCAGGCCTTGCCTGGCCACAGCCCAGCAGCATGAGGCCTTTGCCTCTTACCGGTGCCCACGCCAGCGCAGCTGCCGCACTCCCAGGTGCCTGCGCTGTTGGTCAAGTTGGAGCAGCGCCGGTGGGTGCCTTCGGCGGCGCAGGAGCGGCACAGGAGCAGCTGCCAGGGCCTGGGGAAGCAAAGGGTTGTGGGTGTGAGGACAAAGTGTCTGAGCCAGGGAGTGGCCGGCACATCCCTTGTGCTCTGTCCTGGCTCCCCCAGCATGTGCTGAGGCGGAGGACCTGTGCAGAGCCCCAGATGGCTGCTGAGGCAACTCACCCCTGTCCCTCCGCCTGCTCCCTGCCTTGTGGGTAAAGGCATTCGCTGACATCACAGCGCTGGTGCCTCTCTCGCAGCGATGCAAAGGCGTCGTTGTTCTCCCAGGTTGGTCTTCTGCGAGAGAAGGGAGGGAAATTGTCCAGTCCCTGGCCATGCGCAGCGCTTGTGCCCTCGTGTCTAGAGAGCAGGGCAGAGGGACACGAACCTGAATGGGACTCGGATCCCCATGATGAACATTTCTGAACAAAACTCCCCCCTGTTTCTGCAGATGGGGCACTGGAAGCAGAGAATGCCTGCGCACACAGCTTGTCCCTGCAGCAGAAACACATGCGGTGAGAGGTGAGCGGGCCCTGGTGCTGCTGAGCACCTGCCGTGCCCGCAGGGTGAGGGGAGGGCTCCTACCTGGATGCAGCCCCGGTGGAACCAGGCGTGACTGCAGGCTGGGCACACCATGGTGTGGTAGGACTTGCTGTCCCCCACAGGGTCCATGCAGATGATGCAGGTGGTGTCCTGCTCTGGAGCTGCCTGCACTGCCTGCTGAGGGCGGTGCTCCCAGCAGAAGGACCTGGGGGGGAGAGGGAAGGGAAGGGCGAGGTGAGAAGTGCTGGGCCTGCCGCGGTTGTGGCGAGGAGGGCAGAGGAACGTGAAGGAGCCCCAGGCCCATCCAGGCTCTGGCGCTGCCTCTGGCTCTGCCAGGCTGCTGGGAAGCACCACCGTGGGGTCCTCTCTTGCTTGGCTGGTGCTGGCAGCCCTTACCTGTACCGCCCAAAGAACTGGGTGACACATTCTCCCTCCGAGGCGCAGGGGAGATGGAAGCTGCGTTCACAGCCCGTCTCCGTGCAGGTGATGGTGGCCCCTCGCTCGCCACAAACGAAGCATTGCTGAAAAGAACACAGCAGCCCCATTAGCAGCAGGCTCGATGCCGCCACCGCTGGCCCCACACCCCTGGGCAGGGCAGGGCACAGGGTGCGGGCGCTGCTGGGTCACGCTCTGCAGACCCGCCTGGCGGACGAGGCTCGTCTGCCAGAGCAGCAGTTTGTCCCAGAGCAGGTTGGAAAGGCTGGGATTGCTTCCTTGGGGTCCAGGCTAAGCTTGCGGGAGCATCTCCTGGCACAAACCTCCCTGTTCCCATCAGGTCCTCACCTTCTGGGATGCCTGCTTGATTGTGTGCTGTATATCCTCCAGTAAAAATCCCAAAATTCCCTCCTGTAGGTTTCCAGGCCGATAAAGGCCATTCGCAAGAAACTATAAAATAGAGAAGAGCAGGATCTCATTAGGGGTCGTAGAGGAAGGGACTGTCCCTGGTGGGATGCTGACAGGAGGCACGGGAACTCACCAGACAAAAAACGTGGGCACAGAGCCCATTCCTTTCGCGTGTGGGTCCGCAGATGTTCGGGTCAGCATCTGCCCGGCCACACAGCATGCATGCTGGAGGGGAGAGAGCAAACGGCACAGCCATTGAGCACCTTTGCGGGGCCAGGTGTCCCTGAGGGACTGTCCCCGAGGGCCTGTTCTGTCCCTGCCATGCTGGCTGATGGGCAGGGCCAGAGGCTGTGGAGGGGAAGGGGGCACAGCAGGCACAAGGGTCCCAGCAGGCACCCACAGCCCGACCTGGGCCTCCCCTGCCAAGGAGCAGAGGGGCCCTGCCCCGGGGTGGTTGGGGAGCCCCTGCCTGCCCCTGCCTCCCCTCTCAGCCACAGGCAACCCCCCCCAGCCCCTCCCCGCCCTCCTGTGGGATGGGATACTTTTGTCTCACCTTGCTCCTTCGAGTCGGGAGCCTTCCGCTCCATTGCAGACATGGTGCACTTCGACAGCGAGCACTTGGAGAGTCACTGCCCCAGCAGTGCCGGGGTTTCTCCTCCACACGCTCCTCTGCCGACCCTGAGGGAGAAGCAGGACGAGGGTGAGTCTGTAGCACGGGCCCGAGGTGTGGGACCCCTCCTCCCTCGGCAGCCCCGGCCAGCCCCCTCCTCCCTGCTCTCTCCCCAACTCACCAAATCGCACTGAGGCACGGCCCGAGCCCAGCAGCCTTTTATCTGCTCCTCGCCCCGCGGGTCACAGTGGCCATTGTGACATCACCACCGCACGCCCCCCGTTTGGGCAGGGACCCACTGTGACAGAGCCCCCGCCTCACGGGGGTGGCTGGAGGTGCCCCGCTGGGGCCTGGGCCCTCGGCACCCAAGCAAGAGGGTGGCCGCTCTCGCAGCCGGCGCGGGCTCAAACGCCGGGTCCCGTGGCACGCGGTGGAGAGGAAGGATTGCTTCCCTCGGCCTGCTGGCAACGCTCCCCGTGCCACAGGCAGGAGCGGAGATGTCCCTCGGACAGGGCTGCAGCCCTGGAGTGGCGGCGCCTGCACCGCACCTTTGGGCCAGCATTGCCACCCTCCGGGACAGCCGCAGGACACCTGGCGTTAGGCTCGCAGCTTGCTCCCTCCTCATGTCCTTCTCCTACACAGTTTCTCAAGAGCAGGGTGAGACCAGAGCTCGTTTTCTCCCCCAGACATCAGCAAGAGACGTTAGAAAGCCACCTTCTGGAAAGGCCTCATGTTGTGTGTCCTGCACCCAAAGCAGCCCAGCAGACCCCATTGGTACGCGGCTCTCCCATGTCGGGGAGCCCCAGGACATGCCCCCAGAGCTGCAGGAACCCCCGTGGGGGAGCAGGCTGTGCTCAGATGATGGTTGGATGCAGGCAGGCAGGCTGGGGACTCAGGCAGCCCTCATGTGATGCAGGGCGACACACAGGGCACGGAGCCTGTGGCTGCTGCAACTCAAGGTGAATGGCTCCACTCTCGGTAGCCCCAATCGCCTCTCAAGGGTTCATAGAATCATAGAATATCCCGAGTTGGAAGGGACCTATAAGGACCATCAAGTCCAACTCCTGGCTCCACAGAGGTCTACCCAAAAATTCAGAGCGTGTGACTAAGTGCACAGTCCAAACGCTTCTTAAACTCCGACTGGCTTGGTGTCGTGACTACATGCTTGGGGAGCCTGTTCCAGTGCACGACAACCCTCTCGGTGAAGAACCTCTTCCTGATGTCCAGCTTGAACCTCCCCTTGTCACAGCTTGACACCGTTCCCTTGGGTCCTATCGCTGGTCGCTAAAGGGAAGAGATCGGCGCCTGCCCCTCCACTCCCCCTCGTGAGGAAGCTGTAGGCCGCGATGAGGTCTCCCCTCAGCCTCCCCTTTTTCAGGCTGAACAGGTCAAGTGACCTCAGCCGCTGGTCGTACGTCTTCCACTCTAGGCCCTTCACCATCTTTGTCGTCCTTCTTTGGACACTCCCCAGCAGTTTCAGATCCTTTTTGTACTGTGGTGCCCTGAGCTGCACACAGTACTCGATGTGAGGCCACACCAGCGCAGAGCAGAGCGGGACAATCCCTTACCTCGACTGTGCTTGGTGCACCCCAGGGTATGGTAGGCCCATCTGGCTGCCAGGAGTATTTGAGTGTTTGAGTATTGTATGGACTAATTCAGTAGCTTTTGGAAGCCAAAGTTCCCTTCGTGATGTTGACATGTTGTGTATATGACTGTGATCAATGAATATTGTAGTACGCTCCAGTTTCCAGGATGTTACACCTAGGTGAGTGTAACTTGCAGTCTTGTGTACTCACTGGGTCAGACTGTTTGTCGTCCCCTCATGACACCTAAGGGACAACAAATGTGTGTTTTCAGTTTGTGTCATTCTTTTTAGAAGTTGGATATCTTTCACCTTCAGGGAGCAGGATCTTTGTTGACAAAGACTGAGATACGCACCTGGAGTTCCTTTTCCCAAACCTTATTTTTCTTCAGTAAAGGAGAGTAAGTGTCACATAGCCAAGAGGATACAACTAAATTTGCATTACGTTTGAGGAGAAATGTGCCAGAATTAAGGGAACATTGCTTGATTTCTAATCTTTTTGGGGTAAACCTTTTCTATTTGTCAGTAGAAAGGAGCTCTGTGGTTTTGTAATTTTTTTTTTCTTTTCAGAGGGATGTCAGTTTCAGTTTTGGTGTATCATCCTAGAGTCCCTTTCTTGCAAATTGCCAATGTTTTGCTATCAAGGGGATTTAAAGAGATTTTGATAAGTTACTGTCTGAAGGCTTGTGTTGAATTGTTAAGCAAAACATGCTGTCTGTCTGTAAACAGGTAAGTGACTCCTGCTGTTAGACATAGGGTAGTCTCCAGCAGTTGCTTTGTTTTAAGAGGGCAGTGCTGCTAGCAGAAAGGTCTTTGACAGTCGTCATCTGTGTGCTTCTGATGATCACACAGGAACTGATCTCAAGGGCTTTTTATTGAGGAAACCAATTATATGGTTTTCAAGATAACAGCCGTTTTTGTGGTGATAACAAGGGCTATTGCATCAAGCAGCAGTCTCAACTTCATAATTCTCGTTGTTTTGTTGGAATAGTTTTCTGAAAGGAGCAGTTCTGGTCAGCTGTAAATGTGTGATTTGAAGAATGGTGGTTTGAATGCTCATCATTTCGTCTGGTTTTGGAAAAACCGGGGTGCTCTTGGTTTGCACTGAGTCAGAATGGCCGCAAGAGGGAGATGCTGGCTTGGATTTGTATCTTTGCAGCTCCATCTAGCGTTCACCTTGTCTGAAGTTTACGGTTATATTTACAGCTGAATTAAATATTCAGTGTTTCAGTAAGGAGTTTTCTTCTATGCTGGTAGTAGGCAGTGTTCTTTAGAAAGTGAAGCTAAAGTGAAGCTTTTTTTTTTTTTTTCTGTAGATATTTTAGTTAACTTTTTGAAAGGCAAGTAGAACACCTTCAGTATAAATGCTGTCGCTTGTCACACTCTGCATTAATTAGGCTCTGAGGTGGTAAGCATACATTTAAATTTTAACTTGCATAAAAACTTCAACAGTTAGCTAGCTGAAATATATATGCAGAAAGTTGATGAAACTACATTAACAAATCTATATATATTTTTGAGACACTTATATTTAAGTTGAAGCAGTCTCAGTTGTAAAACACATGCACTCACTGCCGTGCTTTGGATTTGAGTTAGGGTCCAGCTACAGCTTGACCGTGGGTGATGTTTTCTGCTTTAATAAGGTCACTTTTGAGTTGTGTGTGTAAGGTAAGCCACCTCTGTTGGAGTGCACAGCTCTGAAAGACTTCTGGGTTTGACTCTTTCATGGTAGAACTTGATGCTGCTGAGGGTTTTTTAGACTTTATCAATCTTAGACTTTGGGTTATGTAACTTTCCTCATGTTAGTGACCACTCATAGGAAATATTTTTCTTTTACTAGAGGCCCAAGGATAAATCTGGTTGCATTGCATATTTTCTCGATACGATAACAGGCTGATCCGTATCTTTTGATGTTCTTCTTTCAGGCTGTAGATGGAAATCAGTGCAGTAGTCTTCCTTTGTTTTGCATCAAAGATTATGCATTCAAACATCGAAGACAATACTGACTTAAATACAGGCCCAGGTTCTCAAGCACAAAGTGACACAGCCTGCAGGAAAAAGCATTGCTTGCCAAGATGGGGTTGGTTGCTTAGCAATGGGCTATTTATCTGGAAAGGAACACAGAAAAATGATTGGGATGGTTTGAAAACATTCAAGTAAAAAGAGCTTTTAAAGTCAGCACTCTAACAATTTGCATGTGGAATCTGAAACGAATGGATTCTGCAGAAACTTGGATCTGTAGTTGAATTTGGCATGATAAAGACTTGCCCTCTCCTGCCTTACTTGTAAGGTAGCCAACCTGCAGAGTATACCACTGGACATGTAGGTCAGTGAGAACTGATAAGCTGATTTATGTGGATGATCCTTTAGCAAACCCTGTGTTGTTCAGATACAAAGAAACATAGGGTTTTGTCCATCACGTGGGCATGTGATGAGTTGCAATGTAAAGTACCTTACTCTTCCAGCTACTGTTCATCTTGAGCATTGACTCAGTATTACAATATTAAGTACTTAATTCATTAATTCAAGAAGACACAAGGATTCATGTACACTACAGGCCATATTGAAGATGGCATAAGGGAGTTAAAGATTGGTGTGAGAATGATCTTGGACTGGAACAGAGAGAGAAATGAGCTAACAAAGGAGAACATTAATATAACTTGTGGCACCATAAAACTGTGTTCAATGCTTTGCATGCTGAGCTGTGTCCTCTTGTGGAAAATGCTCTTGGGATTGTCAGGATTTACTCAGAGTGGGACGCGGTTACCTGTAGCTCATGTCTTCTCTGTTTTTTAGCACTGGCTGATGTAGTAGGTGCTCCAGATGATGTGACGAGTGAGCAGCCATGTCACTACACATCTCTCTAAATTATGGCTGATTTCAGCCTTGTTAATCAAAGAAATTTCAGGTTGTCGTTATATTCAGGAAATTTGAGAGAGATTATTCAGCAATACTGATTTGTGTTCCATCTGAATATTTCTCTGTTCTGTGAAGTCAGTACACAGAAAACCGAGCTGTTAGAATCAGATAAAACTAAGTATTCGCCAATAATACAGTCACAGTGAATTTCTTTACTTTTGACTTAAAAATACTGCCTTTAGTTGATAATTGGTTAAAAATGTGTCTTTCAGAACAGAACTCCAGCTAGAGCAGAACCACACTTTGCAGTTGCTCTATTAAATTTGGAACTCCAAGTGTTATTTCATGTTTCTTGTTTACTTCCAGGTGGGTTTTCAAGCAGCTGTATGACAAAGGACTAGTATATAGGGGTGTTAAGGTCATGCCTTTCTCAACTGCATGTAACACCCCACTGTCCAACTTCGAGTCCCATCAGAATTACAAGGTCAGTATATGTGTACATGATGCATTGCAGTCTAATCTATAGCATCCTCTACTTGGATTTGTAAGGCTTTAGTATTTTTTTGCTTGGTACATAGGCATGTTGTTATATTATGAGCTGATAGCAAAAAAAAAAAAAAGCTTTTTTATTGAGTTTAGCTGTGTTTGTTTGGATTATTTGATCTTTGCATTCTTCCTTCTTCTTGGTTACTACTTACAGGTATTTGAGGCATATAGTTTGTTTTACTCTGCTAAATTACTCTCATTTCCTCTTTTGGCTTTCAAGGTGAATATTGCACTTGTGCTGGGTTTTTATTGTAAATACTTGCAGGAGAGCTGTAGCATTCCCTGGCTGTGCAGATCTGAAAGGAGGAAGGGTCTTTGCAAAGTTGAAATCTCTCGTGGGAGATTAGTAAGGATTATCAAAGATCATGTTTGGTTGTAGCTCAGTGTTATTATAGGTCTTGTAAGAATTGTTAACTCAGATTGATAAACTCCACGTAATGCTTTTCTTAATATAAAACTAAGTATACCATGCATTTTTAAGATGATCCCTTGAAATGAATGACTAGATGCAGCTTTTATTAGCAACAAACATTTTACCACATGCATGAAAGCAGAAACTCTGTCCCAGTTTTTCCAATTTTCACGTTAGTTTGTGGACAGAGGTTTTGTATTCTTTACTATCCCCACCCAGGCCTCCATGTCCTTGTATCAAAAATCTTTTACTTACGTTGTTACAGCAGAAAGCTAGCACAAATTGTACATCTGGTCTTTTTTACATCTTGCCTAACAAAGGCCAGTTTGCTGGCCAAAAATAGTGTTTTTGAAAAAAATGTTTAAATTAACTTGTATAATGCTGTCCACAGATACTAGTGCTTTCTATATTTCAGAGGAGCAATTGACCATATTGAAGAACAAAGGTTTTTGTGATTTGGAAGTGTCACCTACAAAGATATCTTGTTGTTTTGTGATTGTGTGACAACTGAAATAGTTAATAAATACAAGTAAAGTAATCTACATTTCATATAGGCTCAGATTAATGAGCTTTCTTTGGAACAAAGACTATTTTTGTGTGCCCTTTTTCCATAGAACAATGCTTCTCTTCTCTTCTCTTCTCTTCTCTTCTCTTCTCTTCTCTTCTCTTCTCTCTTCTCTTCTCTTCTCTTCTCTTCTCTTCTCTTCTCTTCTCTTCTCTTCTCTTCTCTTCTCTTCTCTTCTCTTCTCTTCTCTTCTCTTCTCTTCTCTTCTCTTCTCTTCTTCTCGTCTCGTCTCGTCTCTTCTCTTCTCGTCTCTTCTCGTCTCTTCTCGTCTCTTCTTGCCTCTTCTTGTCTCTTCTCAATAAAATACTTAGATGCTATTTCTTACTCTAGAACGAGTAGGGTGTGGGCTTACATATGCTGCTGTGCCACTTCATGTGAAAGATATCTTTTTATCTGTTCGAGGTGGTATTTTGGAGATTGGATCATTACGAGTCTGTAAGCTGCTATGATTTATTCTTGGCAAGACCTGTCATTTCTGGGTGTAAGGCAGCTGTTATCTTTCTTGATGTGAAAAGCAGGCTTTGGCTTCTGTTGATTGATCCCATGAGAAATAGGACACAGGAAGCACGTTTAGAAATTGACTTAGGTGTCTAATGTAGAATTGAGTAAACTTTGTCAGTATCTTGTATTACGTGCAACTGAAGAGGTGTTGTCTTCAACTTAAAGCAGGTACAACTTTGCGTGCAGAAAAAAAGTATTGAACAATGTCATTATTTGGAAGCTTGGGTGTTTTTTTATGGCTTTCCAGATGTAATTATCTACCAGGTCAACTTAGTGCTTCAGAAAAGGTGAATGATCCTACAGTGCTGTTTCTCAGTTGTTAGAGACAGAATGGTAATGATAGCTCAGCCTTTGCTCACATCAAGCGCAGTACAAGAGTTATGTAATATTTATGTTTTACTGTTGACTGCACCAGATGTTCACAGAAAATTCCCTCTGGAACAGCCCTTAGCTCAGACATAAATAGCTGCTTGTCCCGTGATGCAATTAACTGTTCCGTGATGCTGGACAGAAACCAGAGCGCCCTGCACCAGAAATGATGAGGGGATAGGACCTGTTTGTATGTTTAGGGCCTGTGCATATGACATTCATTTTCTGTTTGGCATTTAATATTAATAATAAAAATTTAACGTGCAAGATTAGACTTGCTTTTCAATCTATTTTCTCTAATGTATGAAATACAGAGTGAACAACTAGGGTTGTTTTTGTCTGAAAGAGAAATTTGTTTTCAGGGCATTCTTTTGAACCGTTTGACGACAAAATTTCATAGAGCAGCTGCTAAAGGTCTTCTTCCCTGACATTTTTACTCTTATAAGTATTGATGTACTTGTGTTTTTAAGCACTCAAAGCTTCTATTTTTCGTTCCTAACAATGGTTTCTTAGTAAGATATTTCATCTTCTGAAGTGATGGCTATTCCTCCTACTCCCTGACTGTAGAGGAAAAGATGGGAAAAGGCTTTGCGTAGCAGTAGTTGAGAAACTGCTGATAGTCTTGACAGTTGAGATTAATTATAGACTTTTTAAAAGGGATTATAAGAGGTACCTGGGGGAACTGGCACTCGGCTCTCTGGTGCTTTGGCAGATAATTCCCAAAATCTCAGAGCTAATGCTAACCCTTAACTCCGTGGCCTTGTCAGGCTGATAGTTTCCACTGATATAATGGGAGAATGTTGGGATTGTTATCTTTTTCAAACTTTCTTATGCTGCCACTTCAACTTCTGTCACTGCAGAGATGAACTAGGCAAATTGAAAGATAGATTTGGGCAGATGTCAGCAATAGTAACTACTTTGACTTGCATTTTTTCACTATGACGTGCATTAAATGTGTTTTCTCTTTTTCCTTTTGACTTTATCTTGCCTGTTAAGGATGTTCAAGACCCTTCAGTGATTGTGAGCTTCCCGCTGGATGAAGATGCAAGTGTCTCTCTTGTTGCTTGGACCACTACTCCTTGGACCTTACCTAGTAATCTAGCCCTTTGCGTTAACCCGGAATTGCAATACGTAAAATTGAGAGGCAAGTGTTAAATTAAGATTATATATAATGAACCCTTTTTTCTTCAGTGCCTTTGAATATGTGCATATATTTTGTCTGATAGACTGTTTTATGCTACATTTAGTGCTTTGTTGGGACTGGATCAGTGTTATTGTAAAAAATGAGATATGTTTCCCATGTGGCTGATGGTTTCCAACTGCTGTGCTCTTTTTATTTTATCTGTTGCATACATTCTGAGGGCTGTTCCCTAATAAATATTGATAGCTGAAATAATGAACAAGAACAAATGCCTTATTTGACCTCTTAAAGTCACATTATATTTGAAAGGCAGGAAGGTGTGGCTGGGTATCCCTAGCTTTTTCTTTTCCCTCCTGTTCCTGGGGATCAGGCTCATGAGCAAGTTACTGGTATGTGACAGCTAAATTGCAGTAATTGAACATCTTTGTTCTCTTAACCTGTAACGTTAGATGGCTAATGGTAGTCACATTATGGGGAAGAAAGAGGTGGAAAATGGTAGTCGATCAGCAAGACTGTTTTGGGCAGTTTTATAGCTAACATACCATCTTGCATAAACTGAAAGGTTTTGTAATGGTGCAAATGAGGGTATTCAAGTGAGATTTATATAACTTTTTTGCTTTGTCTTATATTCTAGATAATGCCACAGGAAAGATTTACATCTTGATGGAATCCAGGCTTATAGCCCTATACAAATCTGACACAGAATATGAGATACTGGAGAGGCAAGTACATAAATTATTACATACTTGCTAACGTCCAGTATTTTTATAGCTCAGAAGTTAAGTGTTTCAAAAAGTAGAATTTTGCTGTTGCCTAAAGATGACTTTCCCTATGTGGTGATACTTTGTGTGTATACCTTGCAAAAAAACTATAAAGGATTGGAAGTTGCTATGACAAATTTGTCTTGAATATGAAGCTCCAAATAGAATAAAAGTTTCATTGGATTATTGTATTCCAGCAAAAAATAAAAAATAAAAAAAAACCTTAGTCCATTTTTCCTTCAATTTTGTTTGTTTTTCCACCATTTTTATGAAAAACATTGTTAATTTAGAAGTCTCTAAAATAGGAAATTGTGCAAATGTGTAACAAGTTTAAAAAATGGTCTAAGTACTTAAAGTGAAATGGACAAGAAAAACATTGTCTTTAGCAAACAAATACTGCTTCTGCAGAATTGTCTACCCAAATTAAGTAGTTAGTGGCAGTTATGCTTTCTGAAAACTGCTTATTCATCTTGGTTGAATTGAAAAATACGAACTATTTAATAAATTGGATAGGGAACACAAGTATTAAATTATGTAGCCCTCTTAGAACATGTGGCTTTGCTTCTTTTAAATCTTTTGTATAAAAAATCAGTCTGATAAAGGGGTAATAATAAATATTTGGCTTTATTCAGTCCTGTGCAATGGTTTTAAAGAAAAAAGCTAGAAGATTGTGAATGACAGTCCTTCTTCACTGGCATTAGTTATTTTTGTCTTTTTACCCCAAGCAGTTGAAAGTTTTACATCAGCATTTTTCAAATAAAAATTGTGTGTCGTGCACACATGTGAAAAGAGGCTAAGCAATTATATGTATTAATTGAATTGTAGGAATATAGAGCTAGAACACCTGCTTGTTTTCTACTCTTATGCTCATACTATGACAATTGAGTAATTCCTATTTGTTTTTCCCCTCTGTCCCTGCACTGTCCCCAAAGTGAATTGACATCATCTGTCATGTACGCTGTAGTCATTTGAGGTGGTACTCAATTTAAAAAGATGGTCTTTCAGTGCTTCCTTTCTTCACTGTGGACAGAACACCTGATCTCCAGATTTGCTTCCTCTGTTTTTCTTTCTCCCTTCATTCATCAATAAAAACACCAAATAGTGTCAGTGTTAGGATACCACTGGAAACGTAAACATACAGTCACCCAGTTACAATGCTTTTGTATTTTGTGTTTGCCAGAATGACATGGGAAAGTATCAAAAACCAACACTAAAACTTGGATCTATCTGCTTGATTGCTATTCAAGCTAGCTAGTTTGCCTAACAAAGGAAGTAATTTGGTTTGATGTGACTTATTCTTGACAAATTCATGTTGTGTGTTTAGCACTCACTCTTTTTAAACTGATCACTTAAACTTCAATCAAGTTGTTACTTTGGTCTGACTTTTTTTAGGTCCATCAGTGCCCCATTTTCCTCTTGAAGTCTAGGTACCATGCTTCTTTCCAGTTTTTGGAAATTTCCTTAGTGTTTAGGAAAAAAAAGTTTCTACCAAAAGTACTCTATTTTCTATTTTGGAATGCATTTCTTAGACTTGAAAATAAGTGAGGTAGATGCATTCCATTTGTAGGTCTATTATGCTTTGGTCCTGGATTGTTCTTTTCGTGGAATTCTACAAATTAAATTTCAGTAGCGCTGCCATCATTCATTTCGTGTATCAACGAATGCATTAAATATGTTAGCCTTCCTTCTTGTGTTTTTCTCTTCATCAGAATTGTGGAATAATAGGTCTGTACCTGCTGTAAGACAGTCATACAGAAGTTTGTTGTAGATGCTTTTATCCCTGGCTACTTGTATTTCTAACTTTTTTTTCCTCATCTTTTGATTTTTTACCTCTATGTACCTAAATATAAGGCTGCTGGCAACTTTTATTCTCTTTGCAGAGTGCAATTTTTTCCTCTTTCCATATTAGTGCTACAGTCTTCTCTGACGTTTTTTTTTTTTTGTCATACTACAATTTTTTACATTATGTAATAAATCATTTGTCTCAAACATGAAATGAGAGAGAAGAGGTAGCTGGTAGTTCAATGGATCTTTTGAAGATTTAGATCTAAAAAGTATGTAAATTCATGGAAATGAACTTTTCCTTTTTCTACTTATTTTTCTCACTTTTTTTCCTTCTAGTTCCCTTTTAAATTTTCAAGCAGTTAGGTCTTCAAGGGAGAGATTCATGACACTTGCTGCATACTAGGTGGCAGGCTGAGGTCGTGGAATAATCTTATATTAAAAATTTTCTGTATCTGAACTTTCTGTATCTGAATATCCCCAGCTTTTCTTTCAAACCCGACTTGGCTGCTTTTCTTCCCTTTTTCCTCTCAGATGCAGTTAGTGTTTCTTGTGAGAGAAAATTGGAGTAAATCTCCTTTGTTTCATTAGGGAGATGGCTACTGTCTTTATCAGAATACTTGCGCTACTTCGCACAAGTGGATTGGTCTTGATATATGCCACCACTTTTAGCCGTTTGTTGATTTGTGTAGCAGTGGTGAATGTGAAATGGTTGATGAACATTTTCCTCCCTTTGTGTAACATTTCAGTTTATTTACATATTAAACTCTTCATTTCTTTATACTATTTTACAGCACGTCAGCATTGTCTCCTTTTTGATTATAGATTTCTCATCTGTTTTTTAATCAGATTTTAATCTAGTCTCTGTTATGCCAGTATAATTTAGGTTACAAGAAAGCAGATACAAATTTTCAGCCTGAAGTTCAGGACTTTGGTAAAATATTTTAGAAATCAAAAGGGAAAATAAGGAATGTGATCCACAACCCTTTGCTTTAATTTACTTGTGTTAAGTAGGAATTTAACTGTTTTTTTTAAGCAGTTCCAGTGCTTGATGTTCTGTCTGAGCACTCTCACATCTTCGTGGCTGAGCGCTGGGATGCTATTCTCTCATCTGATCCTGATTAAGCACCTCAAACATTCCTAAGGCTGTTTGTAATATAAAATGCTGAAACCATCCGTGAAGCCGTGGCTTAAAATAGAAATCTCCCCTTTTCCTAGTGGATATTACGTATGCCAAGCTGAGGAGTCATGCTCTTTAACTTGGCATTAAATATTGATTGAGTTTCTTTTTTATACAACGGAACAGCTTTCAAGCTGTTTCCCACTTTCAATTAGTCAAAGCTTGCATGGTTTGACCATTGTTTGGAAGATGTGGATGTAAATTAGGAAGAGTATAGGGAAAGACCACAGCTGTGACACATCTGGAGAGGTAACCCATCTATTAGATGAAGTTGTGTTTTAACTAGACATTTTCCTGAAATGGAAGATTTAAGCCCTTTCAGGAGAGTTGTGGTTGGCGAATCGCAATCCAATTACCATTTTTGCCATCTGTAGTCAGAAACCTGAAGAGGGCCAGATCCACAGACTGTATCTGTCTTGCATTTCCTGTCTGGCTTGGTTCCCCAGTGAGTCCTGTCTGTATTGGATCTTTTGAGATGCCTCTGGGGAGCTTAGATGCCTAATTTTAGAATAAGGAATAAAGCATCTGAGCTATAAACACTGTAATACTCAGGATCGTAATCTTCTGCACATAAAACTTGTAGACGTTTTCGATCAGTGCTTATTTAGTTGTGTTTGAACACACTGGGCTATAGCGCTTTGTTGTTATCAAAATAAAATTTTTGCCAACAGCTTTATCAGAAATAAGTTGTTATTAATGTTTAATTTCTATGTTAATTTACAATGGTTGCCTGATTGGAAGAGCATCGGGAAGGAGTGTACCTGTTCTCTGTTAGCAGAGATGCATTAAGATGTGTTTTTTGTGTAAGCTCAAGTTGTCAAAGAGATCTAGAAGTGGGAAGCAAACTATTTAGAAGAAACTTTCTTTACCTTATGGTGTTGAATTCTGATAGGGATGGGGAGAAAAGCAGATAGGAAAAACAGCACTGGTGCTAGCTGAGTAGTTTTCAGGTTGTTAAATCTGTGTTCATTTAAATCTTTCTCCTCAGGTTTCCTGGCATTACGCTTAAAGGCAAAAAATATAAACCGCTCTTTGAATATTTCATACAGGTAAGTAGGATGAACAAGTTCAGTATTTGACATAGTACACAAAGACAAAAGTAAAAAAGTTTATATTCCTTGCTTATATTTTACATTTTATTTTATATTTAAAATCTTGTCTCCTAATAAGAAAAGCCGCATTTTATTAAAGTAGTTCAAAACCCTAGTGAAAGGTTGAAAAACAGAAGGCCGTTTTCTATATTTTTTCCTAAAGTTTTAAATACAACCAGGGTAAGATTTCAGTGGTAAATAGTAGTATGGCTTCAGATTGCAGCAAAACTTTATATAGTTGTTATTGGGTAAGCAGTATGCTCTCAACTTTTCAACTGGAGAGTTTGTTGTCTGCCTTTAAATTCCACAGATTTTGTATACCTAAGAAAATGACTGTGGATAACTGTTGCAGTTATAATGATTTCTGCTGAACAATTAAAAACCTTTGGTAAAATAACTATTACTATATATGGCCTTTATGGGTGTCCATCTGTGCAACTTTTACGTGCTGTGTAAGTCTACTGTAGTTAATAGCACTGCAGACTGTAATAGAATATATAGTAATAAGAAATAGGGTGGAGAACTGATGGGTTTAAAAAAAAAAGAAAACCCAGCAATACTTCTTATTAAAAACTGGTTAAATTTTTCAAAGAGTTGAAATGGATTACAGTACTGCTGGACAAGCAGCTGTTAATTCGGGCAAGGGATTCAGTCATTTCTGACTACCATCTGTTTTTGAAGCATGAGCTGAAGTCAGCACAAAGCTGAGGAAATGTCTGTAGGTAGAAGGACCTGTTATTTCTAGAGAAAGGACAAATACCTAGTGGAATCTGGTAAACTGTACTACGGGAGTAAAGGTTCAGAATGGATAAATTATTTCGAGTCCTGCTGTACTTCTTAACGAGCAGATGGGCATACACCAATTTTTCTTAGAATGGATGTCTTGTCTTAAAATATCCCCCTTCAGAACATGCCAAATATAATATTTTGTAACACATGTAATTCAGCTGTAACTATCTGCAGTACTGTTTTTAACCACTTTTACATTAAGGAATAAGAAATAGATCTTTATTTTTTGTTATTTACTCACTGATCACTGAATTTTCTTGAGTTCTCTTGAATTGCTCATTCTCTGGAGGAAATAGAATGTATTACTATAAAAGCAAAGGTTTTCTTTAATATTTAGAAGGTAGAATGGACATATAAAAATGGAAGGAGACTTCTGTATAATTAATGCTTGTAGCTGTCTTGATTGTATCCTCGCTTACAAGAGTGTACTGATTTGTATTCTGTTAAGCACAGACCTGTGTGAAGATCTGTGGCTTTAAGATTAATTGACTGTTAGGCCTTCTTGAGAGGTCTTAGATTTAATCACAGTTGATGCTGTTTAAATGAAGTGTCTAGATGTTTTAGGTATGGGAAATGGATACATAATGTTAGGAATGTCATATTTTAATGTGTGTCATTTATTTCTGATGCAGTTGTTGATTCTAGAGTATAACCAGTAGCTCTTCCATGTTCTTAATAATTCTGTTTTTCTGTATATATGACAAGCATATTTTTGTTTTACAGTGCAAAGATAAAGGTGCCTTTACTGTGTTAGTGGACAGTTATGTGAAGGAGGAGGAAGGCACAGGTGTTGTCCATCAGGCCCCCTATTTTGGTGCTGTAAGTATAATTTATGGATCTGTTATGTCCATTTTGTTCCAACACACATTGCTTGGCTTTCCAGCTACTGTTGACTGTCAGGGTGACTATGAAATTAAACAGTCGTCCTGTTTGCTACTCACAAATATAAGCATCATCATATTCTAGTGAGTTCTTGCATACACTAGTGACACTTGTGTGCTAGATTGGGGATTTTAGATGTCTCTTGGTTATTGTTGAGGTATGTGAAGTGAACTTGCCACCTTATCTTCCAAGTGTTGTTGATCTTAGCTTTTCCAAAAGTCTAAATTTACAGCCTCAAGAATAAATGATCTGGTGCACTGGTAAGTGATACGTTTGGGATGGTAGCTGCAGTTCTGCTCAACATGCTGCCCTTCTTCAGTGTTTCAATTTTGTTACTTGTGCATTTGGAGGGCCTGAAAAAATGCTTCCAGTGCTTTTGTGCTAAGGCTTTATTCCTTAGTATGAAGGGATTTTGTTGCACTCCATTTTTCTGTCTACTAAGAAACTTTATTGTTCTTTCCTTCAGTCTTTTCTTGCAAAGGTTAAGAGGGATAATTTTTCATTAATTTCATCAGTTCAATTTTTAGACACATGAATTAACTGCACTAGTTCAGACTCATTGTCCTTTTTGTATAGTGTCCTGTCTTCAGCCATTATCCAAAGATGCCCTCAAAAAACTTGTAATAGAGCTGCCAATGTCTAGCAATTAGCAGTCCCTGAACTACAATCTCTATCATAGTTCTTGAAACCATTGGCATTAATAACAGACCTCTTTGTATTCATGTAAAATATCCCATCTTTTCCTGTCTTTTTTGCTGCATCTGTTGTGGTGTTCTGTTTGTCTTGTCAAGATGAACATTGATGTGAAAAGATGTCCTGGCTTAAGACAGCTGTGACTTTTTAAAAATTAAAAAAAAAAAAAGACTGTAGTATTTTACTGGTTAATGAAGAAATTCATGGTGACTGATAGGGTGTCTTAAGGAGTTTAAAGCGTATGACATTCCCTAAACCTCAGATATTCCCCTATAAGTAAGCCTTGCAGGGATTTAACTGAGGGATAAAGGACCAGTCCTGGCCCAGGACTAGTCAGGAACTCTTGCTGTAGGACATGGAATAAAAGAAGAGTAAAGGCTACTAACAGAGAAGGAACTCCGGAAGAAGCTTTCCACTGACTGCTGGAATGTCTTGTTGTGTATTTTCTAGTTGCTGGAAACAGCTTGTTGGAAAGGCTGCCCAGCCAGTTAGAGCAAGGACTATCTGCCATCTTCTGTTTGATTCTGTTAAAAGCACACAAAGACTTGTGTAGACACAGAAGGGGGAAAAAATCTTTTCTGTCTCTCCTGGGAAGTCAGCAATTGCCTTTTTAAAACCAGGGTTTTTGAAAACATGACAGTATGTTAAATGCATTACAAAGGAAAAAATGCATAGAGTATTTGTGTGAGGAAAAAGTACACTAAGATCACAAACAAAACTTTGCATGTGGTAGCTGCGGAGCAGCTAGACTTTATAATGAATGATATGGACCTGTGTTAACTGGATATGCTACCATCAGAAGGAAAAGACCACAGTCTTTTAGAAGTGTTGTCTTGGTTCTTCTGTTCCTTCCCTCCAATATAAGTAAGTTCTTCTGATAAATAGTGATTGAAAGTAAGGCCTTTTTATTCTTCTTACTAGTAGACAATCTGATAATAGCTTAGAAATATATCCTTCTCCAACAACATTTTAAATTAAAAGTTCACCTTCATTTAGTTCTAGAATATGTAGTTTTATTGTCTTGTCTGATGTTTTTGCCAAATACAAGCTGTGATGCAGTATGAGAAAGCACTTATTTTGGTTCAAAAGAAATCAAAATTAAAGCTCATGCAGCAAGACAAACCTGCTTAAAAACGTTTTAAATCCATTGTACCTCCAGATTAACATGACATTAAAATGGAGCTGCTCAGACATTTCATTATTTCATCAACTTAAAAGTTTTAGGTGCAGTTTAGCTTGCTTGCAAACCCTGTAATTCCAGCACCTGCTTGGCATGAATCATAGATGTTTCATAGATACATTGCTGTTGCATATTCTTTTCAATACATTGCAAAAGTATACTTGTTTTTTGTATAAGTGGTGCTACAGGTAAACCTTTTGACTTCAGTTTTTTGTTAGTTTTTTTCAAGTTTCAGGTAGAAAAGCCTTGAGTTATTCTTATCAATGAATTTTTAATAGCTTCTCTTTTGTTCATTTTGACTTTTGTTTGTAATCTTTGAAGAGATCTAGTCGTGACAGGCATTTAAGGAAAAAAAAGCGAACAGCACTATGACCTCAGTCCTGGAAAGAATTGAAATTTGTTTTAGTTTTCCAGTGGGGTTTAGCACTTGTGGATTTCTACATGTGCCTGAATATATTCCTGAATTATGGTCGCTGAAGCAAGTCTCCATTAAATCGAATGAATGGCAGGTCAGTCTGTAGAACTTTTGCATTCAAGTTCAAGTTTTTCAAAAGAAAGGAAACCCTTGATATATCACTGGCTGCTTCAGTGATGTAAACCAAACTGAACCACATCTTGACCTATAGGTCCTGCGAAGTGGAAGGTTTGTTAGTATGTTTTAGCTAGGTTGTCAGCGTGCCAGGCTTTGATGTACTCAATGCTGGCTGCTGCTTCAAAGCCTTTTACAGTTCATTGCCAAATTGTGGTTGACGTTAGTTCTGTCATCTGGCCTACATATTAACACTGCGGTCTGCTTGCTGTATCTCAGAAAGAACAGCTGATGAAAGGTCATCTGAGAACGGGCTTGTCTCAGTTAATCTATTGACCGAAGTAGCTGGTAGACCAAAGAGAGGCTGAATAACTGTGATGGCTGTCCACAGCAGCTGAGAAGGAGAGGCTGTGGTATATAGAGCAGTTGAGTGCTGTGACTGAAGTGGGTTTTCGTTTCTGCATGTAAGGCATTGGTACTTGAAGCCAGCCTCACTATTGCTATGGACGAGTTTCAGTGTGCCCTTTAAAATATTGTCTGGGTCAACAGACCTGGCTTGAGGGAGCTGGTAGGAGCTAGTGGGTAGTGTAGAAGATGTAGGAGAAAGTTCCTCTGTGGAGTCTGGAAATCCTGCTTTGTCACTCCAAAGGCCAGCTCACTGGTATGGGTTACATCTAGGGAAAGGTAGTTCAGCTAGCTATGAAACACTTGTGTCTAATGCTTAGTTGAACACTTGCTTCAGATATCATCTCCTTGATCAAGGTGGACTAATTGCTTTAGAGTGCAGCTCTTTTGCAAGAGCTGCTGTGTGCTTGTTTCCCAAAAGGTAAATGAACTCTAAGCAAAGAGGAGGCTAACAGTTCAACTGCAGCCAGTTTAGACAGACAGGGTCACCGCAGGTTCCATTTCACACCACAATAAAACCTACAATTTTTAACCCTTAAATTAGTGTTTTTCTCCCTGTTTTGTCAGAGCAGTAATATAGGAACCTGTAAGACACAAAAGCAACCTTCCTGGATATAGGCTTAGACAGGACCGTGCTCTTTGGGGGAAGTAAAGTGGTTCTGCAAATGTGTTGAGAGATTGATCTGCAACTGTCCCCATCTCCCTTTCTTTCCAACCCCCAATAAAGTAATTTCACCTTCAGGGCAAAAAACCAGGTAATCTGGAATAATGATTGGTTAAGACATGCCTTTACTTTGGCTTCAAAATTGAAATCAAAATCTGAATTGTCCTGTTCCCCTAATAGTTTTGGTTTGCTCTTTTCCTTTTGAGCATACCACTGTTTTCTAGCATGCATGAAAATTTTGAATCGACTCTCTTGTCCTGAATTTTTTTTTTCCTTACTGCTAATGTAAATTAAAGAATTAAACAAAGGCTGGCCAGAAAAGTAAACTGTGGTGTTGTCCATGTGTAATTCTTGGTCAGTATCGTTGCCTACGACCAACAAAAATTGAGAAGTACAGATTTAAAAGCTTTAAATTAAGAAATTCGAAGTTGGGATTTCTCATCTGTAATTCATGAATTAAATTGATTAAAACAACCTGCCATCTAAAAATGCCATACAGCCTTGTGTGTTAAACAGTAACAAGTCTCTGTTGGCTGGTACAAGAGCATGACAGTGTTTTTCAGATTCTTTTCTAGGCAATAATAACCTGAAGCCATTGAATATTTGTATATATGTATGTGTAAGTGGAAATATACATACGTGTGTGTGCACAGAAGCATGTGCACGTATGCCTTTAATAGGTGAAGTAGAGAAATGCATATACTTGACAGAAGTAATCATTTCTATGATAAATAAAAGTACAACTTCGTAAAATAACATACTTTCTTAGGTATATTTTGGTGTAGTAAAGGCTTGAATATTCTTCTGTTCTTGTCCAGTCATCACATTTCATACTTTGTATTTTTTTTTTCAGGAGTGGATATTATAATGGATATTTTAGACTTCCGTAACTTGTATCTACTGCACTTGTATGTTTTGTAGGATGACTACAGAGTCTGTGTGGATTTTAATATAATTCAGAAAGATTCAGTGCCAGTTTGTCCTGTTGATGCATCAGGCTGCTTCACGGCTGAAGTGACTGACTTTGCTGGACAGTATGTGAAGGTCAGTGGTATTGGAGAAAGAAAATTGCTACTTTATTTAAGATAAAATTCATATGTAGAAGTGTTCTTTTCTGTTGCTGATTAGCTGAGAAGAGAACTAGGAGAGAAATCCATGAATTTTCCCCACTTGGAGGACACATTGCAACATGAATTTACTTGCTAATAAATGCAAGAGAATCCATGTGGAAGTAGCACCAAAGGAACTCCAGATTGTTCCAGACAAATCCAGAAATAAGTGCCTCATAAGTTCTATGTACTCAGTAAACAATCTATTTTTCACTCAGGGTTTCCCACTGCTACAATTTGATAGCATGTTCCTATTTACAGGTAAAAGGCTTAAAATCTTGTATTGTATTTGACCTTAAACAGCTGTCATTGCTTCCTGCTGTATATTGAGGCAAATAAGGCAACACTGGAGACTACATTCTTATCACCTTCTTGCTGATAGGAATCGGAACTTAAGGCTCTTGGAAATTATTCTTAGGGTCCTGAATCTGTTTTTAGCTTGTGAATATTGCAATATCAAAAACCTTTGTATACATTTTTTTTTTCCTTTCTTAATCTCATTTTGACAGCATTTGTCCAGTAGATTGTCTTTAACTCTTAAGGTACATCTTTCAGTCCCAGTTTAGAATGTGAATCCTGTTTAGTTAGGTGTAACAGAAGATGCTTCAACTTCTGTAACAGTCACATTAGAGGAATGAAGTCTAAATATTAGGTAAGAGGCACTGTGTGAGTTTCTGTTGCACAATCAGACAACTTAAAAGACTTAATAGTGTGAGTTCTCAAGTGTGTTAGTGCTACAGAATAAAAATGAATTTTGTACCATTTAGTGTATGTGGAAACAAGATTAAGGGTAATATGGGACTGGTGCTATATACCAGGATTTGGGGAGCAAATAACTTTTTGAATTTGTTTCACAGTGCCTCTTCAATAAATAAATGGATTCTATGCAAGTTTTTTTGACTTTTGTATGTGTAGATACTGGATTATTTGTAGGGGTCTTTTTTGTTTGGAATTGAATCCTGTGGTAGCTTACTGAAATAGTGAAATTTGTTACCCAAGGAAAACTTCGTTCTGTCTTTCTAGGATGCAGATAAGAACATCATTAAATTACTGAAGGAGAAAGGCAGACTGGTTCACAGCAGTAGTTATAAGCACAGCTATCCTTTCTGCTGGAGGTAAGGAGAGAAGTGCATATGGCTTAAGATTGAGGGCTGTAACTGAATAGTTTCTTCAGGTTTGCTTCTTTTCCCTTAACCTCCCTTAACCTACTGAAATATTTTTTTCAACATGATTAAAAGTAAAAGGAATCAAGAGTACTGAATCAGAGGGGCTGCAGTTTTGCTTTCATAGTCAATTAAATGGGATTTCTTTTCCATAAGTCTCAGGAATTTTAGTGCTGAAAATTGTTTTCAGCTAAGATTTTACTTTCTTTTTTTGAGTTTGAACTTGTTCTTCAGAGTTGCATGTTGCTAATTGTTTTTTGAAGATGGCTCTAATACATCTGAGAAAAAACTTGTTTACTAAACAGCTGAGTGGTGGGAAAATATTTATCATGTTCAAATAAGTATATGGTTTAATGTGTTTGTGGTCAAACTTCTAATGTTTTGGATAAAATGGCTATTTTAGCTGTTATCGTCTGTTTTAGCTGTTTAATTCTTGTTGTTGGCTTCTAAAAATGACTTGTTTTTTGGAGTCTAGCAGCCCAGTTGCTTATAATTTGGAAACTTCTGTACTGTTGATAAAACATTAACATGAAGTTAACATTTGTCTTCCCCATTGGTAGCAAGTATAATGCATAAATGGTTAGGTTTTGTCAACTAGAAATTTAAGATTATCTCTGGAATATCAGGTAGGTGGTTCAGCATAGTGGCCTGTCACCAGCCGTCCTTGTCAGATTGGGAATTCTTTGCAGATGTTGAAGGGGAACTGTGTGCAAGTCTCCATGGGCACTCAGTATAGTAAACAAACAAAAATATTCAGAGGAGAGAAATGAAGGCTAGGCAAATTTAATCTAGAAATGAAGCATGTTTTTATTAGTATCCACTCCGGTTTTAACTGCGTCTTTGAAGAAGAGTAACTGTCATTGTTAGTACTTTTTATTGCTTTCGTCTTCTATTAAGACAAAAATGTTTATCTGGTGATTGCTGATTTGACTTTTATGCAGGTGGGTTTTCCTTACAGAATAGCTTTTCCCAGTTTGTCCCACTAGATACTAATAGTGATTTGCTAAGGAGTAGTTGTTTGGCATTGTTCAGTGTCCTGAAAATTGCTCGCGCAATTGTTGTCAAAATTGAGATATACGCATACAAAAAAAGACTCAACGGTGTCAATTATTAAAAAAAAAAAAAGGACACCTCCGAAGTCTTTTAGTAGGAATATTTTATTAAACTTTTTTTAAAAGTTGAGACACACTTAAAAAAAAATCTGATTTCAGATTTGAAGCCACTTGGAACATCTTTAGTCATATCTGATGCATACAGCATCAGTACTGAAATGGTTGTGAATGAAAGCTTTTCTCTGTGTCTTGCTCTAACGCTACTAGGTGAGATGTTTTAGCAGTGTGCATTTATCTTTCAACTACAGCAAGAATAACCTTTACTTGCCATTGAATAGCATGACTGGCTTGTTCCTGACTAGGAGCTAGCTGAGGGAGGAAGGGGAATTACTCTGTTATGTCCTTCGTGAATAGGGACAGTTTTTGATTAATGGCAGCCAAAAACAAGCAGCGCTTTTATTTTCTTTATGTAGTAACTCAAATATATAGTCATGCCCTTCGGAGACAAACTAGTAATGCAGAAGTGCTGATTCTGTAGAACATACTTAGGCCTGCCACACTGTTGACATTTTTGTTGATTGATGATAAGTTGCAGGCAGCACCTAGCAGCAAATTATCTGGTGGGAAGAGCAGAATAATGGAATCTACTTGAAAAACTCATTTCACTGCCATCAGAATCAAGCCATAATTGGAATATGCTAAAAGCAGAAGAGTAGTTTTTGACTTCAAACATAGTTACAAGTTATTTTGATTAAAGTAAAAGAACTTTGAAATCGGGCCCTTCTTCTTAACGTACTATTTATTGCTCCTGCTTTTCCCTGGAACCAGGCAGTTGTTGAATCCTGAATGTTATTTTCTCTTGCTACATATCAAATTAGGGTCCTTCTCCTTATCGTTTTGTTGTAAGATATGTAGTAATCTTCTGTCAACTAACGTTGAAAATTTAGAGTGGAAAACAGTGACACTGCTAAATACACGGTAGACAACTTCCAGATAGAATTCCTCTTCACTGGAATTGCTGAAAATGGAAATCACTGGCAAAAACTGCTTTGTGGACATGTGAGATCTTGATAGCCTGAATGCTTATCTGGTCTAGGTAGCAATTTAACAGCTCAGGAAGGTAGCAAAGGTAACAAGCTGAAGCGTCTGTCCATTGTAACCGCTGTGTACCAGCCTGTTAGGAGGCAATACTGGGAAGCTCTGTCACAGGCAGATACAGAGCTTTGTCTTTCTAAGCCAGTCAAAGCACAGCCAAGAAGCATTCTTTAATGGCACATGGTCAGTTATCTGTGATTTGCTTCCTAAATTGCAAAAAAATGGAAGGGAATAAGATCACAGTAAGCTGTTTTAAACCACTGTATAGTCCAAAACAGGTACGAGAAACTACTGGGAGTGTATAGTGTGCACAGAAAAAATGCTCTCAGATCTTTTCATCTACAAAGATTTCAGAGAGCTAACTTTGTGCCACTGCTAAGGAACAGGCATCTTGCTCAGGTACTTTGCCACCTCTGATTAAAATTCTAAAGGACACATTCTTATGCAAGCACCCTACCACTGGCATTCCCTGAAGGATGTGCTGGTCCTGGGTATCAGAACTCATCTCTGCATGTGATGGGGTGATGCTGTGAGACTGGGTAGGTGACTCTGTCATGCTTTGGCATGCACTGTGAAGTTTCTTGCCATAGCAAAAGACCAAATATTCTTATGTTGCCAAAATAAGGTGTTCTTGTTAAGTTTTATCTGCTTTCAACTTGTGTCCTTAGTGTGGTGCTTTCCACTGTTTCATCATCCCAGTATTTTGCCTGAACCTACCATCTCCATTTAAATATTTACTTGTTCAACATCAGCTCAATTTTACCATAAGATACCATGCATAGATCCATTGATGTAAGTATTCTTTGAAGACTACAGGAAATGGTAGGTGCAACTACCTCCAGAAGTGGGTGGTGTCCCTGCCTGTGGCAGGGGGATTGGAACTATATGATCTTTGATTTTCCAACCCAAGCCATTCTATGATTAAGTGCAAACGTTAGCTACAGTACAAAGACTGGCCTCTGGTCTTGGGGTTACAAGTTTTGTGTGATTCTCTCTCTGAATTCTGTGAGTAGCACTATTATGTTGAGAGGCAGGGGGTGGAGGGTAACGTGGAAAAGGGGATTTTATGTTTTAAATTGATTTTCTTCACTGCATTTGTGGCATTTTTTGCCTTCTACTTTGAGCTTGTACTGTCAGTAAATTGACTCCATCAACCTTGGTCCTTTGTGAGGTACTGAAAAATCACAAATCTGAAGTTGGAGCCAAAGGACAGTGTTATGGAAGCACTAAGAGTGGTTGTACTAAATCAGACCAAACAGCCATGTATCCCCATAGACCGCATGACATTGTCCAGAAGTGAATGTGTAGGAGGGAATATGAAAACAAGCAAGTGTTCTCCATAGTACTGCCTTGGTTTCCAACAGTTTTCAGATAACATATTCCCTGAGCCAGCTTCACCACCGTAACTGACTCCTGAGCAGTGTGGTCACGTTCGTGCTTTGTCCTTTTCTTCTTCGTTTTTTTGATTCAGTTTGCTCATTCTTTGATACATTAATATGCATACATATGCATATATATGTATGTAATTTTAATTAGGACTGAGAAGGTGTAGCAGATGTTGTATAACTATCATACTACATAGGGGAATAAGTTCTGGTCTTCAGGAGGACCTATTTGTCTTCTTTAAGGTGACCTAGCTTATTTAAGAATGGGGAAAGAAAATAATCTTAAGTTTAGACAGAAGAATGTTTAGGCAGAAAGGATTTTTTTCAGCACCCATCTCTGCCTGAAGGTCTGTCTGGGTCCTTTTTTCCCTTGTCTTGTATTGATGGAAAACAGCCCAGTAATGGGGATTTCTCAGCCACTTTTGCTGTAAATAATTCAATCTGTTTTCCTCAACTGTCACCAGTCACATGGCAGACCTGTATAAGATATTACTGGTTGGGCAGTTTTTCAGTGTATATATATATATATATATATATATATATATAATCGCCCTGTCGAGGCACTGCTTGGCTGTAGAGCTACAGGAACGAACACATTCAGGGAAACCGCCACCTGCCCTTTTCTTATTACCTTTCATGTAGGTGGCAACAGTTCTCTCTGGGTGCTTTGGAACGGTTATCAAGTATTAGAAACTTAGTGTTAGGTTGAAAGCCTGGGAAATGTTTGCACTTTCATCTGCTTGCCTCTTCCAGATCCTTTTTGTCTGAAACTACTTTTGTGCTAAAGTTTGTCTTCTGTCAGCCCCATCTGTCAGCTGCTTACTCCTGATACTGGTTGGGTACCAGTTATTGTCCCAACAGTCTCTTTGCACTTTAAGACTGAGAAACTGTTCTCAGGTCTTGTTCTTGTTTCCAGTAATTCAAAATCTGGTATGTGATGGCAATTCGTTTTTCAGCACATCTGAAACAAGATGCTCAGAACTGAAATACTTTTGGAGTACCTTGTAGCTTTCAGTGAGCTTTCTTTTCACTGTGGGCTTGCTGCTGTAGGAGGAGTTACCTATTCCCTTTTTTAGGTTTTAGGACTAAGTTAAGAAGTGAAACTTCGTGGCTTAGTATGTTTGCATTTGATAGAGCGCAGCATTCCTGTTTCAAAGTAATCCCAAGTTTTCAATCTGCTCCCACCCCATGTGGGTTTTGTATGAATTGCCTTAAATGCTGAAGTAAGGAATATATTAAGATGTCTTTGACTTACAGCTTTTATATGCTTATGTGGATATTTCTTTCTTTCTCCTCCTGGAATGGGACGTTCATCTAGTTAACCCTGGGTACTGCTAGTCCATCTTTGACTTTACAATTTTTTAAAATACAAATAGTAAAAAGATGATAAAATCTTTTCTGGCTTTGTAGGTTGGAGATACTGATGTAAAAAATATAAAATGAGCTCACCTAGAAGCCTTAAATGACTCACTTTAAAATTAAGCCAAGATCATATTTTTGTACTGCATAGGAACACACATTGAAAATTCAAGTATAGTTTGTTCTTACGATTCTCTTGCTATGAAATTCCTTAAATTGCTGGGTGAGGGATTTATTTAGTTTTTAGCAGTTGATTTTAAAATAGTAGCCTGTGTGAGTGTAACAGTTTGTATGTCCCCCTCCCAAGCCAAAAAAAAAACCCACCCACAACAAAACAACCTCTGTTACTGTGATAATATATCAGGAAGTACAATGAATTCTGTCTGTGCAGAGAAAATGGTCAGGTATAGAATTGCATAGAACCGCATTTTAAAGTGTACTTTATAAATAATGAGTTTTTTTAACGTGTTTTCCCTTTTCCCATCACCTTCCCTCTGCAGGTCAGATACTCCATTAATATACAAAGCTGTGCCGAGCTGGTTTGTAAGAGTAGAGCACATGGTGGAGAAGCTACTGGAGAATAATGCACAATGTTACTGGTAATGTCTCCTGCATATGTTTTTTTTTTTTTCCTTTGCAAGGAGGGATCTCTACAAAGCAATTTCTTGCTATTGCTGTGCTAATAACTTCACATCATATTTCCATTCTGTCTTTGAGCCGGTGCTACTAGAATGGCACTGGTAACCATAGTGTTTTATCTTAGGTTTCACAAACAGTCTTCAAACTGGTAGAGCAATGGGACAGTCTTCCTGGCATGAAAAGATAACGTACTTAATTGCACGTCAACCTTGTGCATGAACATGTTTGCACCTTCTTCCTTTCTTGTGTCTGAGAAGGCATTCTTTGCTTGCGTAGAGTTCCATGAGAAATAAATTTTAGGGTGCAATTAAGGTTGAGTGCAATCTAACAGTGAAGTTAGATTTGTAAGTTTACAGTGAATAATGTCATGGGATCGTTAAAAGTATCCTCAAATTGTGTGATCCAATGCTAAGAAATTCAGCATGAGAGAAACTGCAAAGGAAATCTCAACCTGAGGAAGCATGAAACTATGTAGTTAAGCCTCCCAAACAAGATCCATTAGAGAAGTTAGACAGCTAAATTCTGGATATTTATTGTTGCAAAGTAAATTAATTCATAGATAAAATATTTTTCTTTTCATCTAGTTATTGCAGAGAAAATGGATACTTTGTCACAGGTGCTTTTGAAGGGGAAACAAAGTCAACAATAATAACAAAAAGTGCAAAAAAAAACCCCACAAACGCCCTATTTTGTGAAGCAACCGCAAGTAAATTCAGTATTTCAGAGGTTTAAATAAAAATGGCCTGAGAATGCCAAAAATTAAATCTCTGTTTAGAGGGAATGTGGAAAAATATAGGCAAAAAAAAATAGGTAAGCTTTAAATAATAACCTAAATACATTACCAAATTAACAGTAAGAGGGGAGCTATTAGAGTCGGTAGCCATTTTGAGAGTCTGTTATAGACTTCTGGTGTGCAAAAGTATCCTATTGTCTCTACCTCCATAACCTTCATTTTTTTCATCCCCTCTTATAACTAACTGCTGCTTGGAAAGCTGAGACCAGGTGGGGAAAATGTGGAAGCTAAAACCTCATTCAGTTGTAGTGTGTTCCATTTCGGTTGTTCAGTCTTTACAGAAGAGGACTTTATGAAAAAGTGGGATTCTACCAGAGTGCCTTTGCTCAGCAAATGAAATTGGTGTTAAAGGTGACTCAACTTCCAGGTGAAACAGAACAATTACATCTTAGGCTGTGTTTCTTCATGGACAGTAGTTAGCAATTAAATTCTCCATGAGCAGCTTTTGCATAACTGCTTACGTGGTACAAGCAGCGTAAATGTTGAAATATATGAGGTTAGTGATCCATGATACAGACAGCCCAAAAATGCTGCAGTGTTGGCTTGCTAATTAGCACATGCCCAGTCTTGATATGTAAGATGATTTTATGGATTAGTAAGTGTTGCTTTCTGTTTTCCGTAACAGAACATACTGTGATCCTTCTTTTGGGGAAAAATAAGCTGGAGAGGGGGTGAAAGTGTTTGTTCTTAGCTTTAATTAGCTTTCTCAAGATGCTTTTACTGTTTTGATGACTGCCAGTAGACCTGCATGCTTAATTTTCACATGAACATAGGAAAAATGTAATGATCTTATTATGAAAAGGAAGTGTTTAGCTGAGATAGTTTTGTTTCTGAAAAAGCAAAACTTCATAAAGAAACTGCTGCTGATGACCTCTACACATCCAGGAGGCGTTCATAAAAGCTAGTAAACTGTTTGAACCCTGCTTCATCTATGTATTTGCGCTTTAACTATTGCCTTATGTACATGTTGGGTGGTGGGTATGCAAGTGAGAGGTGCTGTTGGGTGGGAACACCAGTGATTGTATGAATTGGCAGTATTCAGTATGCTTGAAATTAAAGTATCACTTTGTCTTTTAGGCACTTGTTGAGTCTCAGCATAATTCCATAATTGTGTATGAAACGGATTCCTCAGAGTTTCTGTTGAAACTATTGTCTTAGAGACTTTGAGAATCTTTTTGTAGGGGAATATGGCCACAAGTAGTGACCTTAGTATGACTAAGTTATTTTTAAAATCATATTAATGCATATTTTCAGCATGTGATTTCATTGTAACTAGTTTGAGTTCTCAATGGCTTTTGTTCCATAAAGATGGCTTTTAAAATCCAGCTTTTTAAGAGAAAAAGACATTACTTTTAAGTATTACTTCCTGTGTCCTTCACTAATGTCCATTTTGTCTGGGGTGTAACTTCTTAAGTCGGCATCGAGACTGCTAGTATTCTTCACTATTCATTTGTTAAAATGCTAGGGACTCCATCCTTCCCCAAACCTACTTTTATGCTTTTGAAGAGACCTGATCTCCTAAAGTGTCACAAGAATAATACCTAGCTTTTTAAAAAATATATATTTTTGGATTCTCTGGGGCTTCAACATGTCCTGAAAACAGGAAAATTGGGATAAATGCTTTTCAGACTATATTAACCTTTGCAAAATGAGTTTGACTGCATTGCTATTTTATTACTATTAATGACTGAGAGGTTTATTGTCCCTTAAGAATAGCTGCACTCTTTATAGATATCCTTTTTGATGAAAATAGATTAAACATAGTTGGACAAACTTTGCAACCTGATTGCATTTCTAATTAGTTTTTTAATGAAATAGCCTACTAATTAAGCTGTAGTCACTCAAAATTTATTAGAGCCTGCAATTGTATCTTCGCTTTTCTAGCTTAACTGTAGCTTATACAAATGATTATGGGAGTAACACGACAGCATTTTTTCAGATCAGAAAGTAGCCAAAAACCCTTTCAGTTCTCCCAGCCTTACTGTGGTCAGTGTGAGAAGGTATGGGCTGGAAATTGCTGAAAAACATGGAACTGAAGCACTAGGTAGGGATGATGTTTCAGTCTTTATTTGAAGATCCCTTACTGAATTTTCTCTTTATCATAAAATTGGTAAAATAGTAACAATAATAATTTAAAAAAGTAATCTTGTATTCAGACAGCCTACTACTGTGGTACTTGAGCTAAGGAAGAGAGAATCTGTCTGTAGTACCAGTCGGAGCTGTCAGGCCTTGGTTTTCTGTTATGCCAATAAGAAGAGTTAGGTGCAGCACCAAAGCAGGGTCCCTGGTGTAAGTACTTTGGATTTAGCCTTAGTTGTTTGTTATAAATGTGGTAAAGATTTGTTGAAAGAGTAATGATTTGTTGTTATTTCCTACATAACTGCTGACAAGGTACTAAAGCATGCCACCTTAGATTCTGTTGTAGGACGAATTCCTGTCATCACAGAGGTCAAACCTGGTATAAGTTGCAGATTCATAAATTAGAGTAATGAGTAAATTAGTTTAGAAACATAAGTTAGAGTATTGTAGCTCACACTTCTGGCAGTGTACTGTTCTCATACACTTACAGGTTGACAGAAAAGGTTCTAAATACTTTGTACTTTGTATTGAAATTTCAGCCTTGAACTCTTAAAAGAAACTCCCTCGAAGTTAGGAATTCTGCTTCAGTAACTTTGGGAATAATTACTTCTAACTGTTAACTATTTTTTAGCATTAAAGACTATTTCGCAGTTCTGACGTTGTTTACGCAAGATTTACAGCACTTGATATAGTGAAAAAATGAGCATCAGAGGACAGAAAGCAGATGTGACAGACTTCAAAGAAGCCAAGCCTTTTGTTCTTGCATCTTCTTGGCACTGAAAAATCCAAACACTGTAATGGAGTGTGATACATTGGTTCTTAGAGATTTTCTTTTTTGATTTTTAAGAACTAACAATTTAAGTGATTAATGAAAATACTATAAAGAACACATGCAGCAGACCTTTTTGCTGGAAGTTAATATTCTGTTTTAAAAGTGTGAATTTTGCAGGCTTCCTGCTGTTCCTATATGAGCACTCCAAGAACAAGTGTCTTCACATGCTTCAGTCAAGCACGTTATCTTTTGAGGCTTTTGATACGACCTTCCTGGTCTTTGGCCGTCCTTATTTGCTGAACTGAAGACTGTCTCCAGCCTTTTAAAAGGCATGAGTTATTCACAAATTATGCCTATCTTGTATCCTAAACCCTCACTGGTAGGCAGCGCAGAAGATGGGTGTAGGGCCAGTTCAGCAGTGGAAAGTTAATGTTTCTTCTACTAAATTTGTTTGTTTTCATGCAGATGACAAATCTGGCGCTGTAGCAGGAGCAACAGAATTTAAATTATAATGGAATTGTAGGATAATTTAGGAAAATGAGTTAGTCCCTTGTTTTCCCCATTTTTTCTTTCTTTAAGATGTTTAGTAGGGTATTTTCTTTCCTATTTTAATATAATGTAAATAAATGCTTTGCATTTCAACTGTTTTAAATGCATCTTATGTGTAAAGGTTTTCTTGTATTTTTTTCCTTAATATCATTATTTAATTGTCACTGTTCATTTTGAATCATCAACTGCACTTGAAAAAATGTGAATCCAAATGAAGTCTTTTGTAGTGAGAGCAAAGTGTATAGCAATGTGTGGTCACTAGGTGGCAGCGTTTCCCGAGCTAAAATAGAAGTTAGCATCACTGCCGACAGACAGATGTAGGAAAAAAAAATTGCTGCAGGGTTAGCCTCATCTCATGTTTATCTAAGTTAGAACAGCATAAGTCAGAAGGTTTTATTAGTGGATGTTATCAGACATAGTTGAGGATTGAGAGTAAATTTTAAGGCTTGTTCCAAGTGATGTTGATAGCTTGTGTTCTGCTGTGCCCTAATTTTGCTGCTTCCACTCCAAGCCTCATAAGCAGAGAGAGTTTGTTTTCTTATGAATACAGCAAGTGTCTTTTCAGTCCCAATGAATGGTCATCAAAAGCTCGTTGTTGATGAAGTAAGTTATTGTTGATGAAGTAAGTTATTGTTGGAGTCCAAGACTCCAAACATCAGTTCACTATGCAGTTGCTCTTCGGCAACTGGTAAATCCACCTGCATGTGCCATGTTAAATGCAGGTAGATTTGTGTTTACAAGCAGGCAGTGCCATATAAAATACTTGGTAACCATAACAATGAGCATGTTCCAAGGGAAACTGTAGCAAGAAGAACCACAGCAAAAGCTTCGTTCCTCGTTGGCTTCACAATGCAAGGGGCTGCCTTTGGAGGAGAGAGGAAGAATTTTAATAGCAATTAAAAGTCTGGGTCATACCAATGAAATATATTGGGATTTTTTAAGATGTAAATGTATCATGAAAGTGGAGGTTATGACTTGAGTTAATCCTGGCTTGTCAGGCAGCTGTATGCTGCTGACAGTGTGCTTATGATGCAGTCTGCAGCAGCATTGCAGTCTCACGCTAAAGTGTTTGTTGCTATGGGAACCAGGATAAAGGAGCAAAGAAAAACATTGCTATAGCAAAATGATTGAAAGTGCTATTAATTTAGCAAATGTAAGCAGCGTATAAGCAGAAAAATCTTTTAGACTGATGGAAGCAACCCTAACTTGTGGTGGGGTATGTGGTTGTGCACCATTAAAATGAGCTTTCCTGACCTGGGCAGGAGAAAGTGTTTGCTGCAGTGGAAACTATGTGTGCTTTGCAAGCAGCTGACCTTTTCTCTCTCCTCCCCTTTCCTCCTTTTCTCCTCCCCTATCCAGGGAGTTTTAATTAGGTCCATGATACAGTATTGGCACTAATTAAAGTGTCAAAAGGGCATGAATAGCTGTCTGTTTTGTCTCCTCAAAGTAAAAACCATTAAAAATCAATTTGAGGTCATGTTGAAGGAGACTTATTATTAGAGCAGATTAACATAATGGAATCTAAGAGTTCTAGTCTTGTAAAGAGCAGTTAATGTTTATAAAGAAAAGCAAAAACAGGTGTTATGTGTTATGGTTTTAAAGAAATCTATACATATTTAGTTAAATAACCTAGGATAATTACTTAATCAGCCTTGTTTTTGCTATTTCAACTCAGTTACCTACTGGAATGTAACTGGTTCTTGATTTCCTGAGTTGCTTAAAGTTACCAGGTTGCCAAATGAGATAATAATTTTGGGGCCACCTTCTCAGAACCAAATACAGCAAATGCTGACTGCTAGTCTGTTACTAGATTTCCTAATTCTTGCTATTTTTTGTTTATCATTCTGACTTTACGGGTCAGTTTTTCAAATAATTTATGAGCTGCGAGCTTCCTCTAATTAGTAATTAT
This sequence comes from Cygnus olor, assembly GCF_009769625.2. Lineage (NCBI taxonomy): Eukaryota > Metazoa > Chordata > Aves > Anseriformes > Anatidae > Cygnus > Cygnus olor. Next base: position 5,867,919 of record NC_049178.1, on the reverse strand, counting down.
GAAGTAAATCTTACCCAGTATGTAAAGTTGTGGTTTCTTTTGAAGAATGCCATGAGTTAAATTAGCTGATGAGAGGAGCAATGAAGAGTGAGAAAAAATTAGTATATCTCAAAGAGCTTTTAATGGTAAGTTAGTGATAAAGCATATAACACTTCTGCTGTGGTAATATTTAACAGCTGTTTATTTCAGTAGTGGTATTTGTGTTTACAAAAAAGGGATGGTATTACTTTGTGACTGTGTTCCTGTATCCTATGACTAGTGCAAGGTGAGCCAACTCAAAGCATCATGCAGAGCACATCTGATCTTTGAAATGGGTAAGAATTACTCTTCTCTATTCCGAATTGTTACGAACACAAGAGAGAGACTTCAAAATACAAGTCCAGAAAAGCAACAGATGTCTCGTACCTTTTCATATATTTCCTTCTGGATTATGTAATAATTTAGATTTCTGACATCCTGCCTGTTTCTCTTTCGAAAGAAGAATCAAAAAGTAAATAGAGAAATCTTAATTCATGCCATTCCTCTGGTATTAATTGGTGATGAGTAATCACTGGATCAGCAACCATGGTACCTTGCTGTTAGCCACACACATTCATGCTCTGGGATTGAAGAGATGCTCCCTCATGTGCAATTTTCAAATCCATGCCCACTTGCTTTGTGACATGGATGGTCTGTAGTGCATAGACTTTGAAGGCAAGGAAAATGGTTTCTGTTGTGGTAGGCTAATACCTTTTGTTAAAGGACTGGACTTGCTTTGGTCTTCATAGTCTTTTTTTGTTTATCACATAGAATCTTGATTTGACACTAAGAAAATCAGTAGTTACCGAGAAAGGTTAGGGGAGTTCATTGTTCATTCATAGTGATGCGTGAATTTAGCAAAACCTCAGATCTGCTTCAAAAATGAGAGCAAACAATCAAAAATGTATATCCAAATCTCAAGCAGATTCATAATTGTCATCATCTCTAATTTATTAAGCCAGAGTTTTGATGTTGGAGTAACAAGAGAAATTGAAGCAAGTTGAAACTGGTTACTTTTATTCAAGACCTAATTTATAATTTGACAAATCAATATTTATCTCTTGGTATTGTGAAGATCAGTTCTGTGAACTTTTCAACTGCTGCAGTGTCTGCATCTTGAAGTTTATTTAGTGCACTATCCTGGATGCCAAGGAAGTAGAAATAGCTTTTATCCCACACTATTCTGAAGGCATAAATTGAGAGCGTCACAACCTGCTGAGACAGCAGTCTCCTTAACCTTGCTAAATGTTTGAGAAGGAAGTAGAAAATCTTATCAGTGTCATTTTGCAGAGAAATTTGAAGGTCAAAACCAACACAAATTGTGGGCCAGTTGGGAAATTAAAAAAAAAAAAGTTTCTAAAAGTTTCTAGCAGCACAGGGGATGTAATGGGAGTCCTTTAGAAGTGAAATCACCGCTTTGATTTCTGTTGCAGACTTGTAGAAATGTTTGATGCTGGAGCTTGACCTGTTTTGAGGTTTGAATCTGTTTGGTGCCATTAGCGATGGGTTGCTCTGTATGGACTGTAGCACTTGTCACCTTGCTTGTCATATCAAGCCATATTCAAATGGAGTCATCAGCTTACAACTGAAATATACGCATTTCAACTGAAGGACGTTTGCGACAGATACCTCGTTAAACATGGAAGACGTGTATCGATATATGGCAAAGGGCTTTTTTATGTTTCTGTGTTGGAAAGTAGGACTATTTACGTGGGTGGCCTTCTGTTTTTCTGTTTGTAATTCTTAAAGCGTCTAAATATCCATGCTGTGACGACAGCTTGGATGCACAGAGGTCAGTGTTTGTACTTCAGCGAATTGTGCAGCTGGTTACTTTCAGGGCACTATTTTATCTTCTGGGCTTAGGTAAGTGATTTAACACAGTCCAAAATTTCTTGGAAGCTAAGGGCCAGTTTTATCATGGTCTCATCAAAGTCACAACTCTGTTCACAGTGTACTTGGGAATTCAGATGGAAGAATTAGCTGGGGATTGTAAGGAAGACCGTGTGCTGACAAATTAATGGCAGTACAGAGTAGTCTCTGTATGAGGCCAAGTTTCTTCAGTTACAGCATGGGAGAGAAGCGTCTGTGTGATGGGCAGAACAAGTTGTTTTAAGTAACGCATTTTTTGAGTGATGAGCTCCAAATCTGTTTGAGACACAGGTTCTTTACATTTTATTTAACGGTTGTCTGTACTGTACCTCCAAAGTGGCAACAAATCACGGTCATGAATGTGATTTGTAGTAGATGAAGTGGTTTGTGTCTTATGTTCCACTGAAAACTGGCAGCAGGGGCAGACAGTTTTACCCAAAGAGGTAAATTACATGTTTTCTTAGCTCAGAGAGAGTGAGAGGTCACACCATGTACATTTTTTTGGTTAACGTCCACTTTGGGGATAAAATTAATTTTTCACGTGTGTTTTGAGGAGGCAGAGTTGAAACTTTTAGCATTTTAATGTCATTGGGGGATTGTTTCACCCTCTAGCTATGTTAAATGGGACTAATAATTTCAGCTAATCAGTGTCTAACAACTTCTGAAAAATGGAAACTAGTTTAGGAGTGATGTAAAGAGAAGTTTTCCACATTAGTGGAATGTTAGGCAAATGCTAACGATCTTCGTACAGTTAGTTTCCACTGGTGTTGAGAGAGAGTGTCCCTTAAGGTCAGCACAGAAAAGTTACTAGTAATGAGTGCTACTCTAAAACAAATTGAGAGCCTGCGTATTTGTGGTGGTTTTACCATGCTAGGCAGCTGAACACCACAACCGCTCTCTCACTCCCCCTCCTTAGATGAGGAGGGGAAGAAGTAAAGGAAAGAACAACTCACGGGTTGAGATAAGGATGATTTAACTAAAGGAAAAAGAAATAATTATTAAGGAAAGATTATTATTAATTAATTTAACTAAACAATTTAACTAAACAATTAACAATTTAGCTAAAGGGAAAAAAAAAAGGGAAAGGGGAAAAGGGAAAGGGAAAGGGAAAACTAAACAAAACAAGTAAAGGCTATGTGGAAGTGCAGAGGAAAGAAATTACTCTCTACTTCCCACAAATGAGCGATGCTTGACCACGTCCTTGAAGCAGGGCCTCAACGCACGTAGCCGGTGTTCGGGAGGAGGACAGACGTTTTCACGAGAGCCCACCCCTCCCCTGTTCTTCCTTTTTCCACGTTTTATTGCTGAGTGTGACATCATATGGTATGGAATATCCATTTGGTTGGTTTAGGTCAGCTGCCCTGGTGATGTTTCTTTTCTCACATTTTTGCCCACCTCCTAGGAGGGTTAGAGAGAGTCCTGATGCTGTGCCAGCACTGCTCAGCAGCAGACACAACACTGGTGTGATACCACTGCTGTTTTAGCTACAAGTGCAGAGCACAGCACTGTATGGGCTGCTGCAGGGAAAGTTAACATCCCTGCCCGACCCAGTACAGTATGCTTCTGAATTTCAGAGCAGGTATATGGATGTTGTGAAATGTTAGCCGCTGAGTTTGTTTACAGAATCACAGAATCGTCTAGGTTGGAAGAGACCTCCAAGATCACCTAGTCCAACCTCTGACCTAACACTAACAAGTCCTCCACTAAACCATATCACTAAGTTCAACATCTAAACGTCTCTTAAAGACCTCCAGGGATGGTGACTCAACCACTTCCCTGGGCAGCCCATTCCAATGCCTAACAACCCTTTCAGTAAAGAAGTTCTTCCTAATATCCAACCTAAAATTCCCCTGGTGCAACTTTAGCCCATTCCCCCTCATCCTGTCACCAGGCACGTGGGAGAATAGACCAACCCCTACCTCGCTACAGCCTCCTTTAAGGTACCTATAGAGAGCGATAAGGTCGCCCCTGAGCCCCCTCTTCTCCATGCTGAACAACCCCAGCTCCCTCAGCCGCTCCTCGTAAGACTTGTTCTCCAGACCCCTCACCAGCTTCGTCGCCCTTCTCTGGACTCTCTCGAGCACCTCCATGTCCTTCTTGTAGCAAGGGGCCCAAAACTGAACACAGTACTCGAGGTGCGGCCTCACCAGAGCTGAGTACAGGGGGACAATTGCTTCCCTAGCCCTGCTGGCCACACTGCTTCTTATACAAGCCAGGATGTTGTTGGCCTTCTTGGCCACCTGAGCACACTGCTGACTCATATTCAGCCGACTATCAACCAATACTCCCAGGTCCTTCTCTGCCAGGCAGCTTTCTAACCACTCATCTCCCAGCCTGTAGCTCTGCTTGGGGTTGTTGCGCCCCATGTGCAGGACCTGGGGCTTGGCCTTGTTGAACTTCATACAGTTGACCTCAGCCCATCGGTCCAGCCTATCAAGATGCTCCTGCAGAGCCTTCCTACCCTCGAGCAGATTGACACACGCACCTACCTTGGTGTCATCTGCAAACTTACTGAGGGGGCATTCAATCCCCTCATCCAGATCATCAATAAAGATATTAAAGAGGACCGGCCCCAGTACTGAGCCCTGGGGGACTCCACTAGTAACCGGCCTCCAACTGGTTTTGACTCCATTCACCACAACTCTTTGGGCCCGGCCATCCAGCCAATTTTTAACCCAACGAAGTGTACGCCAGTCCAAGCCGCGAGCAGCCAGTTTCTTGAGGAGAATGTTGTGGGAAACAGTATCAAAAGCTTTACTGAAGTCAAGGTAGACCACATCCACAGCCTTTCCCTCATCCACTAAGCGTGTCACTTTGTCATAGAAGGAGATCAGGTTCGTCAAGCAGGACCTGCCTTTCATAAATCCATGCTGACTGGGCCCGATCGCCTGGTTGCACTGTAAGTGCCACGTGATGACACTCAAGATAATCTGCTCCATGAGCTTCCCTGGCACTGAGGTCAAACTAACAGGCCTATAGTTCCCTGGGTCTACCCTCCGGCCTTTCTTGTAGATGTGCGTCACATTTGCTAGCCGCCAGTCGACTGGGACCTCCCCTGATAGCCGGGACTGCCGATAAATGATGGAAAGCGGCTTGGCCAGCTCCTCCGCCAGTTCGCTCAGTACCCTCGGGTGGATCCCATCTGGCCCCATCGACTTGCGTACATCCAAGTGCTGTAGCAGGTCGCCAACCATTTCCTCGTGGATACTGAGGGCCACATCCTGCTCCCCATCCCCTTCCACCAGCTCAGGGTACTGGGTATCCAGAGAACAACTGGTTTTGTCGCTAAAGACTGAGGCAAAGAAGGCATTAAGCACCTCAGCCTTTTCCTCATCTTTTGTAACTAAGTTTCCCCCCGCATCCAGTAAAGGATGGAGATTCTCCTTAGTCGTCCTTTTTGTGTTGATGTATTTGTAAAATCACTTTTTGTTATCTTTAATGGCAGTAGCCAGATTGAGTTCCAGATGAGCTTTGGCCTTTCTAATTTTGTCCCTGCACAGCCTCGCAACATCCTTATAGTCCTCCTGAGTGGCCCGCCCTCTTTTCCAAAGATTATAAACGCTCTTTTTTCTCCTAAGCTCAAGCCACAACTCTCTGTTCAGCCTTCCCACTGATCCTAACCCATAGGGACTCAACCTTATCATTCCCAGCCTCAAGTTCCACAACATCAAAACACTCTCTAATATAGAGAGCCACACCACCACCCCTTCAAACAAAAACCTTGCCTTCTCTTTAAAAACTTTAAACTTTTAAAAACTTTTTTTTAAAACTTTTAAAAACTTTATATCACATTTTTCTTTCGGAAATGTTAGAGAAGATAACTCTGCAGTCCAAAATAAATCTAGAAATAACTAGTGAAGTTGTAGAACTTCAGAATGGTATTTAATTGCGTCTTATCAAAGTAGTTTTTATCCGCCTTAGACAATATTGACATCAAGAGGTCTTTAGACCTTCACATGGTACCATCATGGGTGAAACTTAGGAGACGGTAGCTTTCATTTCCATCTGTAGCTTTTGCTGAGGGATGCTCACACTTGTTTCATAAATCTGCTGCTGCTGGGCAAACTCCTGCCTTACTGTGCGCATGTGAATCCATTCTTTAATTTTTCCTACAAAGGATTATTTCATCTTTGGTTGTTACTCTTGGGGCTGATCTGTGGAAAAAATATATATATATTCTTCAACGAATTATTTGCTAGAGGGCCAAGTGCTTCAAAAAGAAAAAGGTGGAAGAGAGCATATATTTTCTGTAGTGTGGCTGCTCCCTTCTTTAGACTAAACTCTGGGTCTCCGAATGCATCCCATGCATTGGGAAAGGGCCCTTCTATTTACAATTAACTTGTTTTGTGGATGAGATCAAACAGAAACATTCTTATTAGTTTCCTGTTAGATTGAATGCAGTGATAAAAGAATACTTTTCTTATTTTTGAAACAGGGTTCCAGATTTTGTGAGGGAGAAGCGTTTTGGGAACTGGCTTAAAGATGCACGAGATTGGGCTATATCTAGAAACCGGTACTGGGGAACGCCCATCCCGTTGTGGGTCAGTGATGATTTTGAAGAGGTAAGAAAACGAAAGTTTCGGTTGACAGAAAAATCTCTGTATTATATGTATGCTTATATTGATGGACTGTTATGTCTTTGGCTGCTGCAGTCTTAAGTCTTATTATATCTTAATGGTATGGGAGCATCTATAATAGGTGATAGAAATATGCACGTGTTCATGCATTTGCGCACACACTTGCACATTTTCATTGATTTTGCTTGAAAACTCTAAGCAATTTTTTTTTTTAACATTAGAATTCATCTTATCTTTCCGGGAAGTATTTTCAGTGTTGGGAAAGCTGATGGCGTAAGAAATGCAGTGAGAAAATGCCAAGGAAGAGATCTTTACTTGGTCATTTCAATGTGTTTTTTGAAGTTCTGATACTTGGTTGCTTCAAGCCAAATGAATTGTTGAAGGCATAAAAGCAAGTCCACCGTAGCAGAACAGTGAAAATACACATTGGTAGTGCTAAAAATGTGAATGTAGTAGAATGTAAAAATGCGAATCTAGTAGAATGATGCAAGTATATAAGGCTAATGCTAGAAATGAATATTCACTGAGCAAGAGAGTAATCTGTAACAGTTCTGATGATAACCATTTTCTTAGTGTCAAAATACCAAGCTTCAAAACTATTTCTCAGCATAAAATGTGAGGATTTTTTATTCCTACGTGGGTTAGACCCATGTGACCAGTCTTCCTCATGCTGGAAAGATGGCGATCAACGTCAGGATGTTCATGGAGGGTAAATACTGCTGGCTTCATCTCAAATCTTTGCTTTATCTCCCTTGATTTGAACAGTCTTTACCTTTCATTTGAGACATGGAAGGTTGACAATAGAAAAGCATATTCCAGAAGAGTATTGTCTTAAACTGCACTATTACTTAGATGTGTACCATAAAGCATTTTATATTTCCACCTGACTGGAAATGTTGCTGTTAGGCAGGTAGATGGTGGGGAAGGGAAGAATTTACTCCTTGCACTTATGATTTAAATATCTAAGAAAGCCTTGGCATTTGGATTGCATTTATGCTATGAGTGTGTTTGTAAATTACTGGCAAACCAAGTACTTCTTTGTTCCATATAATGGTTAAAGTTTAATTTGAAGACTGACAGTTAGTACCTAGAGGTTTTAAATAAATGTTACAATTGAAATACTTTACTCAGTATAACAGGGTTTGTTTGTTTGTTTTAAGATAGAGGAAAGGCTTTCAGTTTTGTGCTAAAGTATTTCAGGAGTTTATTTTACAGCTGAAAAAGATTGTGTAAAAGCTACATACCCCCACACTTCCACTCCCTACCTCTAATAATACTGCATTTGCTGTCCTGTTTCCTGTGTGTGCAGATTTTTTTTGCCTTTGTAAGTTTGTTTTTAATAACTATATAACATCTAGGTTGGAAGATGGAACTTTTACATGAAATTAACTGCAAATATTCCTCAGAGCTTCATGTTCTTGAACAATGATAGAAACACCAGCGTATCTAGTATTTTTATCTGTAGAGGTTGCATACATTTCTGTCTACTCTAAAGATTGCATACCATTGTTCAGTAGTTAAGAATGGCTTCTGGACCATGCTAAATTTCAAGTTTTGTTTTTTCTTTATATTCATTCTTCTTAGATGTGTGGGGGTATAGCTTTGAAACTAAATGCTATCAGGACTGATATAAAAATCAAGATCTAAGTGACATCTGCTCTCATACAGAAATAATATTCGCTCAAAATTTCCTCACTTCAGTTTTAATGCAGCCTAGTGCCATGTGAGATTGCTGAACCTCCTCTTCATGTATTGCTCTCAGAAGAACACTTTGTCGCATGCAATTATGCTGTGCGTATTAAATCATGGAGAAGTAATAACAGTTCCTTATTTAATATACAGTAAGGTGAATTAATTGGTATTAAAGTGAATTTTATTACAAATCAATATCTGGTTTCCCACAGTTTTATTTTGGTTTTTATCTTATTTTTATTTTAGCATAATTATCGGGTAGAGATGCATAATGGAATTTAGTTTTTGAAGCTCGTTTATTACCACGTTTTTGAAGACAGTTTTATTGTTTTAAGCCCTCAGATCTTAATGATTTTCTCAGTGTAGGAACACATCTCATTTAGAGTAGATAAAATTTTTCAGCAATGCAACAAGCTTATAAAGTGGACATTAGTTAGTTTTATAGAACTTGCATACAAATCATAGTGTTAAATACTTAGTGGTGTTACAGAAGTTCTCTTGGATGGTTTCATTGCTTGTCACTCATTGAACTACAAACCCTTGACTAGTTTTGGTGCACAGTCCTGCATCGTAGATGTGGAGCGAGAGGACTGGCTGTGCTCTGCTGAAGTGGGAGGGAACTGATCTGCTCCAGTCTCCTTGGAGGCTGCTTTGGGAACACCACTTTGAGCTGACCTTATCAGTCATTTATTTTAACTGATCACTATTCAGAAGGCTCTTTTTAAAAATCCCAGAATGTCTTGCTGGTGTACTGCTGCACTGCGTGGGCTTCTTTCTTTGAGTGTTCCTCATTCTTTGATTATAGGTACTTCACAGCTCTGAAATGAGAAACCCATAAAAGCTAACACTTTCCCTTAATAGGGACTGCAGAGCACAGGAACATTGAGGTCCAAGAATGTTGCAGGATGCCCGTAGTCTTCCTATTTACACGGATAATCCTAATTTACATAGATATAATGCTAATGAATGTTTCATTAGAAGTATTTAACCTTGACCTCTGATTTCACATTAGTAATGCTGAAACAGGGTTGAACAGCCTCCAGTCCCTGCCTACTTATTTCAATCTTTGCTGTCCTCTATTAAATGTTGATAAAGCTGTTTTTGTAGTTGATCTGGCTGAAAAATAAAACAGGAGGAAAAAGTGGCTCGTTGGGAAAGTGATCTGGCTACTAATGCATTTGAACATTTGAAGAAAATTATCTGAAGCCATAGCTGTGATTTGAGAGCATAAACCAATCTGCCAAAACAAGTGGGTGTAACCTAATGAAGAACTGGACTTGATTCCTATCTACTTCTTGTGTTGTTTTCTTGCCTTCAGGTACCCAGTGAGCTATGCTTGGGATGCTAGCCCTATCCTTCTGCCTTGGACAGAGGCAGCCTTCCTCAGTACGGTCTTATCTGTGTTCCTCTGACAGTTGTTGGCTTTTTAGATGTGGACCTGGGCTTATTTCTTCTATGAAAATGTTCTGCTCGGTAGAGGTCTGTGGTTGCACCAGATGCTTAGAAAAAAAACCAAAACAACCTCTCTTCTGCCAGCAGTGCTGAACTAAGCACCTGCTGCCCACTCACTTGCTTCCATACGATTGTTTATGGGGCCACATGGTGAATGAGGAACTAATCAGGATTAAAAATGGTTTGTTTATAAAGTTATATTTTTAATTGGGATCAATTCCCCAGTGCGGGTCGCTATACAAACTGCAGATTTGACCAGTGTAATCTTTGCAATGCTTCGCTTCCTATACAGAAATAAAACAAGTGATGGCAAAATTACATTTCAAAAGTAACAACAGAAGACTGATGAGTAATGCAGATCAGTAGTTGAATTAGACAGGGAAAATCATGGTTTGAAAAACAAATTAGACTTCTTTTTAATCTCTGGAATTCATGACAGTTTGTAGGATTAAACACACCAAACCCTTTTGGTCAGTCACAATTTCTGTGTGTGTATATATATATGTATATATATATATACTTAAGACTAGCTGTAGGAATTGAGCAGTACCCTAACTACTTCTGTCCAAGAATAACTTTAGAAATTACCTTATGTGAAAAATTTCTAGCCTACTTTTAGCTTCTTTATGTTGGTACGTTTAAGTCCTCCCTGTCAGATCTGTTTGTCTTTTCCATGGCTCATCTGAATTGGACTGATAGCATGTGGGATCAGACTTCGAAAATCCAGACCAGGATCACAGCTTGTATTTCCTTAGATTAATGTAATAAAAACTAAGTGAAGCCTGTAGGTTTTCTAATCAACTCCTTTGTTACCAGTGACTCTTTTTTCCCTTTGAATAAGACACTGTTAATGTGAGCAATTCACTATACCTGAGATACAAAATTTACACTCAGCTATTTAGCTGCTTACCTTAGCTTCAGATGACAAAGGTGGGATCTGAAACTACTGTCTATGTGGAAGGCAAGATTGAGGATTTTTCAGAGGTTATGGTTTTACAGTTTGTTTGAAAAACAACAAAACAAATAAGCCCTCTCCTTTTTTGCTATCTGCCAACACGTTTGATCTTCCAAGTCTCCAGTTGTTGTAACATGAATTGTATCAAACCAGGGCAGTGATCTCTAATCTCCAGCATTGTTTGCTGCTTTGTCAGTTTGAACAGGGGGACTTTGTGCAAATTTTTTTTGGCTTTTCAGCTAGATCAGCTACTAGGAAGACACTGACCTACAAATATCCTGTCTAACGTTGCAGAGAAAAAAAAAAGTGAAAAAATGAAAAAAAAAAAAAGGGAAAAAAAAAGTGTACAAATTACTGACTACGCTTCTCATATCTCTTTACAGGTGGTTTGTATTGGTTCAATGGCAGAATTGGAAGAGCTGTCAGGAGTGAAAGTCACTGATCTCCATCGAGAAAGGTCAGTCACGGAGACTGTTTGTTGGTTGTTAAAAATAGTTGATCTGGTATAAGAAATGTTCATTCTTTGCCCAAACCCTGGGAAATGGATCTAGGGAAAATACAAAAGTAGTAAGAGGATTTAAGACTCAGAATTAACATGTGTACATTTTCCTTTCTTCTGCCTTCCTAGACACTGTTAATACAAAATCTCTGAAGTAGCTTTAAGTTGTAAAAGTTATCAAAGGAAAAGCTTACATTTGGAAAAATCTTTAAAACTTAAACCAAAATGCCTATCGTACCTATGTGCAAGCATAATGTAAACTACTTTGTGTTGATTCTTGTTTTGGTTAGATGTCATCTATCTTTTTCTTTCCCATAGTATTGATCATCTGACAATCCCTTCACGCTGTGGAAAGGGCATATTGCACCGGGTCCCTGAAGTTTTTGATTGCTGGTTTGAGAGCGGAAGTATGCCTTATGCACAAGTGCATTATCCATTTGAAAACAAAAAAGAACTCGAGGATGCTTTCCCTGCTGACTTCATTGCTGAAGGCATTGACCAAACCCGAGGATGGTAATTTTGTGTCATACTTGTAATGTTATTGCTCAGCATCTGGCAAATTATTGTATCTGGATGATCCTTGAACGTTGTATATCTATGTTTTGATTAGAAAAGAGGCATAAAAGAAGATAAAAGTAACAGTGTGCAAACAAGAAGGTCAGAAACTGTTTTTCTCCTTGCTACATTTTATAAAGATAAAAGGGCATTGTTTGCAATTTAGACATGCACACAAAAAAATTAAAACAAAAAAAAGTCTACAACATATAAACATTCTTAAAATACACAAGGGAGCTACTGAATTGTGAAAGTTCAACAGAACTAAACATGGTTTGGGATTTTTATGTGGATAAAAGATCTATTAAAGTTAGCTATGATTTCAGTAAATACAGTAGCAATGTTCAAGTAGTTTAGGTTTCAGGATTTATTCTGTAGCTATTTGAGATTGGGATGTAACAGTGGATTAATACCTCACATACTGCAGCGTTGCTTTTTGTGCTATCGTTTGAAGCACACGGGGGAGAGATGGTGGATGAAAAGCATTAAAGAATGCGTTTGTAATTTTTACAGAAGTTGGCCTTTTTATAGTGTGATACTAAGGTAAAGTTGAGGCCATTGCAACATCCAGATGTACTAAACTGTCACTATCCCAGTTTATCAAGATCTCTTCTCTAAATAGTAAACATAACTGCGGATTTCAGTTCACTGATGTTGACCTGTCTGCAAGTTGCTGTTGGAAGCAGCAGCATTTTTTTCCCTTCCCTTAGTAGGTTTAACCAAATCACCTTACCAATTTAGCTGAAAAGTTCAAACTGATGATAATGCCATTTGGGACTGTGTGATTATGTTTATGAAGCACATAACCCACTGTGCTTCAGTTTGAGCCCTCACACTTGGCTTGTGTACTGTGGGCAATGTGCAGATGAAGACATTGATATTATAATCTGGGGTAGATAGCTTTTTGGATTTGACATCAGCGTAAGAGTTACTATGAATCTTCATACCTAAGCCCATCTCATCTTGTTCTTTGGAGTATCGAAACACGTGAACATGTATGTTAATGCTCATACCTTCCCTACAGTGTTTGTATATGCTAATAAGCCGGTGCTTTGGCAAGCATTTGGTGATTTGCAAAAGAGCACTTTTCTTTTGTGAAAGAAAAAGAAAATTCTTATTTGAAACATTCTATATGAAGGGATAAAATTGAGAATGAAGATTGGGTTGTGTCAGATCAGAGACTGCAACTGATGTGAAGTGAGAACTGACATATGGTGAAGAGCGCAGGTGATGCGAGGTCTGGTGGCTTCTGTTTGATGCAACAGAGAAGGGGTAACATGAATAGAGACAAGGGTAAAATGAATGTGACCAAGGTGATGAACTAAGAGTGATATTTTTCATAACTTTGTGTGGATATGAGAAGGAGCTAAATTATATTTGTTAAGGCCAGAGGAAAAAATCTGAGAGTAGCTGGGTAACAAGACTCTAGTCTTGACCAACTGAGAGGAAAAGCTCTCTGATTTATTTATTTTTTGTAGGTGGATACCACAAGATTTGTAGTTATAGTGAGAATGTGGTGGCCTACAGGGAATTCACAACTGGAGGTTATTGGCATGCTTTACAGGATTATGAATTTAACCGCGGTGTTCAAGAAAAGAGAAAACAGAGGGAATGCTTTCTCCTTTTTGGGGGGAGACAAGAAAGGGAGAGGAAAAGCAAAGAAGTGAACCTTTATCTTTGTGCTGTTTGGTTTTTATAATATTGTTTTGGCTGATGGCTGTATATCTGCAAGGACGTAAGCAGCCTGAGATATGAATGAAGCAGCAGAGAGGTCTAGGGAGCTGTCAGAATCAAGTGTGTCTGTGACCACTCCTTAAAATGTTCAGATGAGGTGAGTTTTCTGAAGGATAATCTGCGAAAATTACGTGCCACTTTCTTCTCATTCTGCGTGGCTCACAGGACACTCTTGGAATTGTTGACAAGGTTACCTCATTGCTGGGGGGAGCACACTGGTCATCAGGTTTGATGACGTGAATAACAAAATTTGTCAAAAGTTCTCAGTTATATGCTCTCTCAGCACCAACAGCACATCTGTACAAATTTCATAATGCAAACAATTGAATTCTCTTCTAGTTGGTTCTATGCTATTCTTTTTAGTTGAAAATACACCTGTTGTAATTATATGCAAATTTATGACTTATCAGAAACTGATGGGAATTTGCCAGTAAGGTACGTTTAGATACTAAAGTATTGCTACAGTAGTAATGACCTGTCAGTCATATAGGCTTTTGGGGTATTGGTCATCTGAAGAAGTGCTCAGGTATTTATGTTTAAGGTTTTTTTAAAGAAGGCTAGAAATGAAGGACGAGGGTGCTTCCAAGTGCATGTGTTTGTGTGCAGGTGAAGAGTGTTTCTTAAAATTCATGGAATTACAGTGCAGTTTAACAAAGAGAATTTCTATCTTGCCGTGTGAATTTAGGTTGTTTTTTTGTGAGTTAAAAGCCCCTCTGAGGCATAAGCACCAGAGGTGTCATGCATGCCGCTGAATATCGCCAGTACAGCAGCCCGTACAGAGTTGGGGACCCACAAGTGGCAGTAATGCGTTCCCAGTTACATGTAGCTTTTGATGAAAACTCCTTTGGAAAATGCAGGCAAGCCTTTTTTCCACTAAATCTTGTTGCAAATGCGTAGTTGGGAGGTACAGCAGTCTGTGCCTTGTTCTGAATCAATTAGCTTTCATGTAATCGTGTGCTGTTTTAAGGTTGCTAAGCAATCGTCAGTGCAATAGTCATTTTTAACTGAGAAAGCTGTGGCCCATCCTCCAGTTATTTTCATAAAACTGATTACTGCCAGTGCAGCTACAGAAGCTCGTAGGCCTCTGCTTTGCTTGAAGGTTCAGTCTCTGAGTAAGAAGCTGCCACATCTTGCACCTCCACCTAGTTTCTGAGGTACAATCAAGTGCTGATATATTGAACAGTAGGTACCTGCACTTGGCCCACCACTGATGTCTCAACTGTCCTGGACAGTTTATAAGAATAATTGTAAACACATCCCGTGGGGTGGGGAGAAAACCTCAGTGATCTCTGTTGCATGGAACCTACAGAACTGGCCAGTTTAACCAGCTGCCTTTATTGATAAGAAGATAAGGAGGCTCTGCTCACTTTTCCTGAGTTACCTTTTTGGTCGTAGCTGTGTCCGTGCTTTTGTTTGCTGGGTTGGATAATACACACATTAACAAAAACCTTTTATGTTTGTTTCCAGTTGATCCTGTATCTGGAAGTTTGCAGTGAGCAAATAGGAAGCTAGTTCAGGGACAGAACTCTATTTCCTGTGTTTCTGCTTGTAAGGGGAAGATGCTACCATTATTTTCTTCACAACCCTGCTATTGGTTACTATCACAATTTTTCTGTCCTCTTAGACTGGTAGATCACACCTGAGCAAACAGCACGATGTGCCACAGAGGAAAAGAGTCTGCTTAAAATAAGTTCCTCTTCTGAGTCTTTGCCGTATGAATGTTTCACATACTTGAAATTTAAGTTTGCTAGAATAAAACAGTGTAATTAGAATTTTAGTTGTAATGAAGTGTGTGCAGATTTCAGCTTAGCGGCGTTAGAAGGTCACATTTGCATTGTCTCGTTCCAGGTTCTACACTTTGCTGGTGCTGTCCACTGCTCTTTTTGGAAGGCCTCCTTTCAAGAATGTAATTGTAAATGGCCTAGTTCTTGCCAGGTTGGTGTGTATCAGTAATTTCTTGAACCAATTTTTATATAAAGAATATTTCACTAAAGTCCCTGTGAATTTAATTCAGAAATTAAATCATGAATGGACTTTGTGAGGTTTATACATCCCAGCTGTGTTGCACTTGCTTCTTGCCAGCAGGATTAGTCCTTCTTAGAGAGAGCAAATGGGTAACAAGTCAGAATAGGAAATACTATGCATCATTTATGCAGGGTAAAGGAGATCACAAATGTAGATGTAGATGTAATTTTAAATAATTATATTTCATGCCCTTTACTTAACATGTAGGCTTGCCAGTGGGTGGGAGGGATTGATTCAAACCCAGTTTCTCCAGGGAAGATGGATTTACTGCTTGGATTTGTAACTTGGGAGCCTCTTGTTTGCTTGTTTTTTCAGATGCTCTCATGGGTTCAGCAGTCATACTGAAATGATGTGCTAGTGTATTATTGTCTTTGCTACCGAGAACATAATAGGGCAGAATAAATTAAGCTGGATTTTTGCCCATTTATTACAAGAATTTGGGGAATTTACTCCTGCATTCTGATATTTTCTAGTGATGGTCAAAAAATGAGCAAAAGGAAGAAGAATTATCCTGATCCAATGGCTATTGTAAATAGTTATGGAGCTGATGCACTAAGGTAGGTTTTTTTAAAAATTCATGTAGAATCTGATGTTGTCTGTTTATAGTAGACATGTACCAGGAGGGCTGCATATGGGTTTTTGACAATTATCAGTACCAAGAAAGTTAATTTTGGAAAACTCCAGACCTGTATGGCAGCCAGTAGCTGAGTGGATGACCTAAAGAACTGGCAGTAGTTAAAGTGCCTGGACTTTAATACTGTTAGTTTATCTCCGTCAAGGCTGGTATAGACCAAAGCTGATGTGCCGAATGGAGGCCTCTCGTCTGAAAACATCTCCAGATTGTATAGATTCCACTCAGGCTGGCATGTCTGCAATTGCTGCTAATCATTGAGTTGGCCCAGTGAAAATTGAATTAAATCTTTGAATCAGTACTGTCAGATTTCTGCTAAATAGTTAGGGAACAATTACTGTATAATACACATAAATTTGTTTGCTGCTTACATTAATCATTTTCTAAAGAGAAAGTTTCTTTTTTGATGATAAAAGTATACAGTATATGCTTGCAGTAGTGAAACCAGAAAAGCAGAACTTGAACAGCCTACTGTGTATATATATAAACTGTCCAGATCAGTGATTAAACACACAGTTCAAGTGTTTCATTAAAATTATACAAATGTATAAACATAATTATGCAGTCACCTGGTACTTTGGCTGGATGTACCAGCTAGGTACATAAAGTGGTACCTTGAGTTAAAGGCATAATAAAGACATGTTAATAACTGAGTACACTACCTATACATTTCTCAAGAGCTGTGTAATTCTTGCTGTATATAAGAAAACCTTACACTGTTGCACATACTTCATTATATTCTACAACCATATGTGGTAACGATTCGTCTGAATAAAAGCTGAGCGTGCTGGGATTTTTTCTTTGAGAAAGATAGTTACTGCTGTAATCTAGATGATTAAAAAAAAAGCAGATATGAAATTCTTTTTTTTTTCAAGCTTTAGCAATTTAAAGACCAAGTAAATTATCTTTGTATATATGCTTACAATGGAGGGCTGGATGGATTTCTTAAATTTTATCAAAATTGTTCTTTATAAAAAGTCAAGGTGTATTTAGCAGAATGTCAGTGGATCTGTAGCTGAAACTGAGTGAAAAGGCTTGGAGTTGTTCCTGCCAGAGATTTTAAATCATGAGTGATGTTTCAGTTGAAAAAAAATTTGCCTTTTAAAAATCTTAAACTCCAGTAGTTACACTTCCATTATTCATGTTTTTTGATTTCTAAAAAGCTAATTCATTTTTCTGCCTCTATACTCTTTCTTTAATGTCACATTTATTTATACATACACCCACACAGAGAGTAAAAAGCATTACAGACTGGGCTCATTTATGGAAGGAGCTCAGTGATTCAGTTGTCTGTGCCTATTCACTGAAGTGCTTGATGTGTTCTGTTTATAGAAAAAGCTACAATTGAATTTTTTCCTTGGCACTGCTTCCCCACAGAGTTACTTTAGCTTTTGCAGAATGTGTGTGTGTGTGTATGTATTATATACATGTGTGTATATATGCATGTGTGTATATATATATATAAAGAATACCTATGTGCTTTAGGTACAGCTTTGAAGTATTCTCAGCAGTAACTTGATAAATAAATCAGCAGAAAATATTCATGTAAGCTGTTTAAATGAATATTGAATTGAATGGCAAGGGCAAACAGAAGAAATAGGTTGATTGCACAGTAAATTTAACAACCCAATTTCAGATTTCCTGAAGCTTGAATCCTGTGTGAAATCTGTAAGAATTGCCAAAAACAGTTATTTTGGTATTCCTGAGAGCTGTGACTCAGATTGGATAGGTGTTAAAGTTGAATTACATCAGGAAGGAAAAAATTTGCTTGTCATACTGCTTATAGGCCCTTTGCTTTCCTGTATTTTGAGATAAGAATTGCTTTTACATTACTCTGCCCTTTCAGTCTGTTCTTAAAATGCAGAACAAGTAACATAATGCAACAGACTACTGCTTTAGAGAGATGAAAAAGTAGTTACTTTATTATTTCTCATACATTATTACAACAACCTGATAATACTGGTGTGATCTGAGGAAGGTTTTATTTTCTAGCCAGTGGGTGTAACTAAACTGGCCACTTTCTGGCCACTGGTCACTTTCTGGCCACTAGGTGTAACAAAATTGTTAGAAATCCTCCTTCATCAGGTGTCTCATTTCTCATATGATAATTGGCAGATCTTTATATTAGAATAATTTAATATTCTTTAAACATTCACATGCTGTAAGGCAGTGTAGGTCTGCTGTATTAAAACAAACAAAAAACTGAAACCAGCTGTGGCCTTGGAGAGCTCCATTTTCTTTGGTTTCTTGTTGTAAAAGCTGTCTTAGGACTTCTGACAGTCAGATTCTGCAGAGAGTACTGCTGAGGTGGGTGCAAAGGTACAATTTAATGGATGCTTCGTAGTTTTGATTAATTTGCATCGCAGCCTCTTGAGGAAGAAAACAGTGGAGGTAATTTGTGGTGGTCATTATTTTAGGTAAGTCCCTAACTGCTAAAAGACCTGGGCTATGGAGTATACCCTTGTGCCAGACTAGCTCTCATATTTGGCTTAAATTATTTTTTACTTCTGAAATAAACAAGTAAAATAAGCACGTATGCAAATAATTGTGATAGGTGGTTTGCTTTAAATAGATATATTTGTAAATTCTGGTTTCATTTAAGGGCTTGCTAGTTCATTATCATGCCTAATTGTTCTGTGTTTTTGTAAATCCATAGTCTGAATTCAGCTACCATGTTTAAAAACGCTTGGTTTTGTTTTTTCTCATTTGTGTTTTTTTAATACAGTTCTGTAAAAGCCAGTTTCTGTGCTGCTGCTATTTCTGCATTACTGTCTTTATTTTTATGCAGGAAACGCTCTCGTAAAGAATTTATGATCTGCTATTCTTGAGTTTGCTGTGTCAGACCACATTAAGATCTTAAAGCCTCCTAAAGGAAGAGTTTGTAAAGATATATTAGTTTAGAATCATGATTTTTAAAGTTGATAAAGCATGAGGAAATGAGTTAATAAATTCATTTTTATTGGGAAATGCCAAAGTCTCCAAGAATTGTTTCATTTGTTTTTCATACTTTGAAAGTTAAATGAAGTATATTTAAATCAAGTTCTTGTGGAAGTTTTGTGTTACCTGAGAAAGACCTGGCTTCCTTTTGAGGTAACAAGATAGATAACAATTTGTAAATGGAGAATTTGTGTAGGGAATAAAATGGATATGGATAAAGATGATTTTTTTGCAAACTGATCAAGGAAGCCAGGGGTATGTCTTGTCTCTGATGTGAGGAGCTGTTAGCTTAAGCAAGACTGTCTTGAGAAGGGTCTTACTGGATAGGTTCGATTTCAGGTGTAGATGAACATCCTTGGCTGCAGATGCCCGTGGTTCTGGAAGGAGCTGCTTCTAATAGTTAGTGTGATCTGAATCCTCTGCTTTGTTCTTTCCGAGCTACTTCTAGAGCTGAGGCACATTTGTATTTGTAGGTGGTATGTCCTTTCTCCTCTTCTTGGGCTGACTTTCTGACAACATCAATTTCAGCTTTTTAACTGATTTTCCTTTTTTGCCTTGTTCAGGCCCTTGTGATGTGCCTGAAGCTTTTTCTAATTGGTGGAAATAAGTTGATTGAGTAGAAAGTGCTGTGTCATTGTTAAGGAATTCAAAATATTATTAAAATAATGGGTGCCATTATAAAGATGAACATAATTCTGTGCATCCAATGCTTGTTTTTATATTGTGATAGCATCTGAGTACCTGTTGTGACTTCAATTAACTTTTAGATTAAAAAAGAAAGTTTGAATTCTGATTGAAATTCAGTATGCAGTGTGATAAAAGTAATCCCATGGCACTAGGAAGTGAATTATCATATGTTCAATATGTAACATGCTTACAATACTGTCCTTTTTAGGGTTCTTAGTGTGAGACTGCTCCCTTGGGTATTTTTCTCTTGCTATGCAGCTCTCAGAATTCACTGTGTGCTTAAGTGCATTTCTATTACTATATTCAGTTTTAAGCTTTTAAGTATTGTGTTCTTATTTTTCAGGTTATACCTTATCAATTCTCCTGTGGTAAGAGCAGAAAATTTGAGATTTAAGGAGGAAGGAGTAAGGGATATACTGAAGGATGTCTTCCTGCCCTGGTACAACGCATACCGCTTTCTTGTTCAGAATGTTCAGATCCTGGAACATAAGGTACAGATCTCTTGAGTCTGGAAATGCCAAGGGGAAGAATTTTTGTGCTTTGTCCACTGTTACAGAGAATTAGTATCAGAGAGAGATTTAGATTGGCAGGGACCTCTGGGTGTCACCTGATCTTGACCTTCTTGTTCAAAGTAAGCCTGACTTCAAAGGTGGGTCAGGTTGCATATGTTTGCTGTAAATTTCTGTATTTGCTGTTGGTACCCTATTTTATTAAGCTAATCACTTGTGCATCTTTCTCTTCTTGACCAAGCTTATTACGTAGAAAGCAGGACTGAAATGTAGGGGACCGTCAAGGCATAAAAGCTAGCGTTTCTCAGAGGAGAAACTCATGCTCTATTTTAGATAAATGCTATATTTTAGGTAAATGTGATGCTGTTGCATTCACACTCCTGAAATTGGAGAACAAGATAGAGGCTTTCAGTTCATGGGTTTCTAAGTAAATAGCTCTGCTAGTCATGTTTTTGGGAACGCCAGTAAAAAGCCCAAGTACCGCAAGTGCTTGAGGGAATTCTTCTGAAAAGTCCATATCAAGCCTTGATGGTTTTCTAGGGACTGTCTTATCAGTGTTTCTTCTAGTAGCTTGAAGGAACTAAGTGTCACTAATACTGCTTTAAGTGCTGATGCATTTTCTTTGCTGTTACCCCAAATCGTGTAGTCAGGTATGGCTACATGTGAGAAAGGAGTGCTGCAAGTCTCTGTGTGTTGAGAACATCGCCTAATAACACACAGATTTAAAACAGAACTGCGAACAAGTAATGAGTTAGCTCAAGAAATTGTCACAGCAGCCACTGCTGAAAATGCCTCTCTTTGTGTACTGTAATTTTAATTATGAGTCTGCATAAAAATATTTAACTTGGAAATACTTGACGCTGAATACATTAGCCACAGCAATAAGATTGTCTTCTGTAACGTGACAGTTAATTATTTTTAAAAATTAAATTTAAAAGTTGGTTAGAAAAAAATGAAGAAATGGAAAGAAAGGTAAATCATTTGCGATAATGCTTTAGACTTGCAGATTACAAGTCTGCTAAAAAAATGCTATAAGAATGACACAAATTCCTACGCTTCCAGAATGAAAGTAAGATTAAAGTTTCTTGCAGTAATACTTCATTTAAATTGAAGATTTTGCATGTATGCTGTATAGGTTCTGTTGAAACTAATTATAATCTTTCAGTGAAGATTAATGATGGAAGGCTACCACTTGCTAGTGCAGACTTCTATGGGAGTGGAAACTAAGCAAAAACAAGTTCAAACCTTGTATTACACGTGAAATTACAGTAGAAGTTTAATCACTTTGGAGAGCTGCCGTTTGAAGCAATAAAGGCAGCTGACTTCAGTAAATAATACAGTAAATAGCTGACTTAAATGGTTTTATATTTTTAACAGCCCCTTTTGGGAAGAAAGTCTGGTAACTTCAGAGCCTAATATTTAATGAATCTCCTCTCAGGATCCCTAGACGTCATTCCTCAGACAAACTTGTGTGTTGCCCAAAAATATATTTCAGTTTTTCCTCTTTAACCTGTGAGTTATCTCATGTGTGCTTTGCAGCTTTTTGCTGTGATCCTGTTAAATCTTGCAAGATCAGCCAAATGGAGGGTGGAAGACCCCAGTGGAAAATCCAGGTGCTTAAGGAGATAGTTTTGGTGATTCAGCAGATGTATTTTTCCTTTATAAATATTAAAACCATTACTGTGGACCATATTAGGCAAAACAGTGGGCTATTGGAAGTGCTACTGCTTAAATTAGATTTCATGCTCAGGCTTTAAAAACTTTTTCATCATATTCTGCCTTCTGCAAGAGAAATTATAATTTCAGTCTTATAATTTTATGCTTACTGCAGTTACCCAGTAATTATAGTTGGTTTGATGCATGCTGACCTCACACTGTGATGGCTACACTTTTGGGTGTGCAGATACTTTTTTTGTAATCCTAAAAAACATCAGCATCCATTTACACAGTATAAAGGATAGTTATTGGGTCAAATAATCTAAACAGATTTTTCATTTGGACTCAAAGGGAAGGCAAAGTCTAGAGACTTGTTAAAGCAGATGTTAAATACTGATTGTAAATTTAAAAAATAAAAAAAATAAAAAAAAAATCCTCCCCCACCCCGTTTTCTGCTAGTTTTAAGAACATCCATGTGCAGACGAGTCAGACTGTAGGCACAGCACAGACGATTGTGTTTTCTTGTGATGTTGCTTACAATACCCTACAGAATCAGTTAAAGTGTTATGAAATTTCTCAGATGGGTGCAAACACCACTATTCTGGCAAGTACCAGAATATGCTATTTACATTTAGATGCCTAGAAGTCTACCTGTTTTTTCTTTGTTTTTCAGTGGGGGCTTTTGTTCTCGTATTTATTTAACCTGGTGAAATTGCCACATGATCTTAAAACTCCATGCTTTAAATGCCATTTCCCTGAATACAACTCACCTTCTTAGTTGTTACGTTTCTTGTAAATGCTTTCGATCCTTCTGGATGAAAGAGTTCTGTGAATTTAAGACTCTTACCCTGTATCTGGAAGTTATGATTTACACTGCAAGTGGGGAAGGGACTACTGCATGCCAGTGTGTGCTGTACTACTTTCTGGCCTTTTATGCACATTAACAGGCCTCCTTTGCAGTTGAAAGTGTTGTGTGGTGAAATCAGGAGCAGTGGAAGTTGGGTTTTTCTTTGGCTGTTTCTCTTGCATATGTTTCTGGAATTTGTGTTTTCTCTTAGGAAACCAGTGTAGCACAGAGCAAAAGTGACAAAATACTTCTGGCTGAAAGGTGGCTCGATATAGAGATTGGAATATATACCCTTATGACTTGAAAATGTGTTTTGTGTTTTTCTGTTGATGATAGGAGGAGGGAAGAGAATTCCTTTACAATGAGAACACAGTTAAGGAGAGCAATAACATCATGGATAAATGGATTCTTTCTTTCACCCAATCACTCATACAGTTCTTCAAAGCTGAAATGGCAGGTATGCACATGTTGGGGGGGGGGGGGGGGGGGGCTACGTCTGTTCAATTTTTGATTAGAGAACTGACCATTTCATCCATAGACTTCCACAGTTCACTTGAGACTTACAGTTCAGATAAAAGGAAGGAAATCTTTAACCAGTTACAGTAATGCATAGAATAGTCTCTTGATGGGTGTGAATACAGATTTTGCTATAGTAGTTTGTGAGATGTTGAAAAGTGATGACGCTTTTTTATCATAGCTAACCCTATCAGTTTGGTGATGTGGCTTCCTGCTGTAGCATCTTCTGCAGTGCTTGGAGTAACTAATAATACTGTTATAGTAGCTGAAAGATGACAGTGAAAAGGATTCCAAATAGAATTTAGGGAAGCTATAAATAAATAAATTTTAAATACAATGGGTAATGATCAAACCAGCTAAATAAAAATTTTTTGAGTGATACAGGGGCATGGGGACAAGCTTTTCCTTACTTTATTCCATGGAGAGTGTTTCTTTGTAATCATACGGGGAATGCGTACAGAAGGACAGAATGCTGCTAATTTACTATGTAGCTTTATAAAGAAACTCTCACTGTTTTTCTCCATGCATATGTTGTCTTTTTCATCATCCTGTACCTCTTAATCTTCATATTATATTAGGACAATTTAAATTGCAATGAGAAGATGCAGAAGCCCTTGAACTAGTTAGCACGATCCAGCAAGCCTACATACTTGCAGATGAAGTCATGATGGGGATCTGAAGAGGTTTTAGTGCCTTTAAGGGCACTAGAAACCTCAACACTGGAAAGAAGATGGCTTTTGCCATTGTAGTCCCTGTTTGTGAATAAACAAACAACCCCTCTATGCCAGTGATCTTAAGTTGCCATTGGAAGAATTTTTAGAAGCCTTTCACAGGTGTGCTTAGGCTTGGGGAAAAGAGGTATTAGTGGAATAACAGATAATGCCAAGCCGGAGTTCACAGGGATATAGGACAGTCCTTTTCTGCATCAGTCATCTCTTGTGCTTCACCCCCCTGCCCTCAGACTGGCACGTTCATTCTTACCAAGACAAGTGAGATGTGTTTATTTTGCTACAGTAGGTAAAGCATGTAATTTTGGTAGTGAAGTTCAGGCGAGGTCATCTGAAACATCTCATTAAAGGAAGAAAGGAATTCTCAAGCTACCGAAGGCAGAGTTATGATAAAAGCACTCTGTTGTCAAAAACGTGTCTTTTTCCCAGGAGTTCTGCCCTTGATGTTTGATGGTGTTTGTTGAATTTCATTTATTACTAGAGAAATACACAGGGTCTATCCGAGTTTACATGCTCCCCGTTAAGAGGAAAATATTTTGAGGGACTAAATGATCTTCAGAGGTCCCCTTCCAACCTCAACCATTCTGTGATTCTGTGAAAGCGAAAAATTGATTTGTAAATGTGTACATGGGATCTTGGATTAGTATGGGGTTTGAACAGAAATAGTGCTTGTGGGAAGATGATAGTGGGGCAGAACTTCAATTCTGCTCTGGGTTTCTAAGAGGAAGAGGAAGCTAACGAAAAGGGATGTGTCAGCTGCCATCTTTACAAAGCAAAGAGATCGTTCAAAGAAACTTCCTGTTGGAAAATGGCAATGTAAAGAATTCCAAGATTGTAATATTGATATTAAATGCTATTGACTTTTGTGTTAGAAGAAGATATTACGATGCATTCATCAATGACATGATGACATCAATGACAATGACATGATTGATATATCCCATTTGGAAATGAGTAATAAACATGGTTTTTCAATTTATTTTTCTGCATAAACTCTGAATTCAGTCAGATGGATATTAATGATGTGCAGTAAATGAGTGTACTGTGACATGGTACTCTATTGTACTAATATTTAAAAAAAGTCTTGTTTTGATTTTTTAAGATTTGCTACTTCAAATGGCTTGAATCAGGAAAAATGTTGTTTGCAGGAAGAGGCAAGGAAAGGTCATAATTGTGGCTGATAACCTCAAATCCTGAGTAAAGGCAATAAATACACTACACACTACACAAGCTTCATTTTAGAAGCTGATTTTGAAAATAATGAACATATGAGTGCAGAAGCTGTCGTAGACTTGACACGATGGCAGCAGAAGTCAATGATGGCATTTGCCAGCTAATGCTGTGCAGCTCTGTAACCTGCGAGATGTGTGTAGTAACTTGTCTGCCACATCTAAAATGCAGCAGAAGCAGTGTTGCTGAGGTGATACTTGGGTGCTATCATTGAAGGAAATGGCCCAGGTTGTACCATAACGTGCTGTCTGTGCACCGCTCTGTATGACCATGTATACAAGTGTGCATGCTTGAGGCTCTAAATGGCAAGGAGACATCACGGGTGGGAAAACTTTGCAATTAAGCTTGGCTTCTGCTATTTATTAAAGCGTAATTTATAGTGGAGCTATATTTTACACCACTTTCCTGCCCCTAGAAAAATGTTTCCATAAAGTGGAACTTAATTAATTCTGCCCCGATTTCTACTAGTAGCCTGAATATCAGCATACCTCAGCACCCTCCAGCTTCGGTGTAGAGACCATAAAAAGACTTCAGGAAAGTATATATAATAAAACCTCCGTAGCTGTGGTTTGAGGAGAGCTTAAAAACTCCCCTAACATATGCACTTCAGGACAGTGAGCCAGTTGACATGATGCTGCTTTCTGGCGCCTGCTAGTTGTGGAAAGTTGTCAAAACTGACCTGTGTTTAGGCCACACGCCTCAACACGTGCCTGTGTGTGAGGAGCTTTTTGGCCATTGTGTATCATCCCTTTAAATGGGTGCTCAAAATGGAGGTGTGGAAACACCTCTCTTCAGGAGTGCTGGAAGTTAACGTGCACCAGTCAACTCCTCAGCAGCAGACAGGGTAGCTGGCTTAGAATCAGGGTGATGAAAACTAGCTTAGCCAAAGGAAATACATGCCATTGAATAGTTGTGCTGTGTATTTTCTCCACCGAACCCCAGCTTTTATTATGGAAACCTCGGTGGTTTGGATGCTTTAGCTTTTACGTAGGGCGAGTGGTAATATAATGGAAAGATGATACGGAAATTAATAGGGCAAGCAGCCCTTCATGTTTTACGGGGGCAAAAATCCGTATTTCTGAACATTAAGCCTTATCATACTTTTTGCACTACTTAATCGTTTCCTCTGTCAGGCACTTCTTGTACAAAACAGCCTATCTCCTGATGATTGAAATGGAAAGAAATGTGTGGGTGTCTGCACATGTGTGCACGTGCTTCCCTGCACCTGCATGCGTCTTTCCTGAGTCCTGAAAAAGTGACATTTCACAACTTGGTTCATAGGATTACAGCTGTAGTGAGGGGAGAAATACATGCTTGCAAGCTGACTTGAAAGTTGTGTTAAATGTATACTATTCCTTAACGTTTTTTGTGTGTGTGTGTGTGCTTTATTTTGTTTATGAACCAGTCTTCTAACTAGATGATTCATAGCTATACAAGAGCTGGGTATTTCTCAGGAACACACATTCCCACAGAAATGTCTCCCCCCCACAGCATGAATCTTCTGAGGGTTTCCTTTTTAGGTTTAAATACAAGTACTCTGCCTTTAAAGTCATTTCTATTTTAGAAAATGCAATGAAAAGCATAATGAAGCTTTTAAAGTAGATACATTTTATTCAGCAGTTGCTTGATTAATGAAACTGATTTAAAATTGACATGAAAAAGTTCCTTGATTTAAAAAAAAAAAAAAAAAACAAAAAAAACCCACAGTTGTACACGAGTTTTACCTTAGGAAGCTAAGTCACATTTAAGCTTTCAGTTGTTCACAATATTTTTTTGAAAGTTTTCCCTGTTGCATCATGATGTTCACGATGACCTTGTTTTTTGTTCTGGCAGTTCTCCATGCTTTTAAGTTATGATGAACTTGGAAAATACAACTTCATACCTCGTCAGGCTTGCTGTTACTTTGCTTTCTGTCTGCTGAAAAAAAGCAAATAATTCAGGAAAATTTAATTAAAATGGGTGTCTCATTTTAAATCTGACAAAAAAAAAATCTTGGCAGTAATTTATAATAAAATTCTATTGTATGATTCTACAATAATTTCCGGTGAACTTCTCGTGACTTGGCTGTATTTATAGCATGTACAAATATAGGATTTGCCAAATCCTTCACGATTAATAGTCTTTTATCCACTGCCCTCTTTACAAGTCAGATAAAAACATAAGGCTTCTGTCATGCATGTTTGTGTAGGATTAGAAGAGTAATTTGGCGGTAGATGTTTGTTTTGTAGCATGAAACTTGATGGCGTGTATTTCCTTAATGCGGTTTTAACGTTTAACATAACAGTATGTCTAATCAACTTTTTAACCTTGCTAATGTAAGTGCTTCTGCTAAAATTTTATGCTCAGCACCAGAGCTGCTACTGATAACATGTTTCTTTAAGAAAGAAGATAGATGTAGAGGGCAAAAATTACCTACAGTAAATGTTTTCTTTCTAGCTTACAGGCTGTATACTGTAGTCCCTCGATTAGTGAAGTTTGTAGATATTCTGACCAACTGGTATGTTAGAATGAATCGCAGAAGACTAAAGGTATGTATCTACCTCTGTGGTCTTGTAACATAAACAAAATCCAAGTCTGCATTAACTTAATACATAGCAGCTTCATGGTATTAAGCAGAAATCTATATGCTGTCTTCCGAGTATGATCAGTTTGTACCTGAGAGTGGAAGATGAGGAATTAAAATGTTCTTTTCCTCCTTGATTTATGAGGAAAGCCAATTAACCAACAGAATGCACTGTAACTCAGTTTCACTTGCTGGATGAGATTTTGAGCAAAATGAATACAGTTCGGAAAACCTATTTATTGCATTAACATAGGAAATCTTGGAAATTTACAGAAATGCATTTAGAATTTACTGAAATGAATTTAGTGATGCTAAAACGGTACTTGTTTGTTTCTCCCTCATTGTTTCTAATCTTGGTTAATGCTTTGAATAGGGTGAGAATGGGACCGAAGACTGCATTAGGGCCCTGGAAACCTTGTTCAGTGTTTTGTACTCCATGTGCAGACTTATGGTAAGGGAATTACATAACTAACTGACTTTTAACATAGTTCATCTAAAAGCATGCATCTTGGTTTCTAAGTTGACTGTAGAAACTGGGGGTACAGAGACTGAACATAGGAGGAGAAAAAGTATATTGCTACTGACTTAAGCAGCACAGTTCGTTCTCCACCTCCCCCTTTTGTTTGCTTATCTGCAAATATCAACTGGCTTAAAGAGACATTCAGATTTCCCTTCTGATACCCAAACACGAAGCTCAGAAAGCAGGTCAACAAGTAGTACCAATTTCATCATTTAGTTCAGGCAGCATTTTGATTAACTTCACAGTTCTGCATTGAAGACACTATGTAAGCATCATGTTTTTGCTGAACTGTCCTTATTCCATTCATAAGTATTACTGATTCATAGTGTACAAACAATAAATAAAAGATGGTGAAAGAATGAATGCAACATTACAGGCACCATATACTCCATTCATCACTGAACTGATGTACCAGAACCTGAAGACGCTTATTGATCCAGCCTCAGTACAGGAAAAGAATACTGAAAGCATACACTACCTCATGCTTCCCCAAGTGAGGTAAGAGACAGCTGTTCTGTGGCAAAATGGTGGGTGTTTTTGTTTGTTTTTGTTTGTTTGTTTTTAATTTGCTTTTCACAGAGAAGTGCTCCTTCAGTTATGTGTGTTGAAAACTGCTTTGAGTAACAGGAAAAGGAGCTGCTTTAATAATAAGAATGACATAAAGTAACCAAGAAGAGTTTTAGGATGATGGTTAACACATTTTTTTCTGTAAGTGCAAAATGTTCAAGTTTTAATTAAACTGATTGCTAGCCTCTTCACTGCAGGCGAACATTTCACTAGCAATACACTTTGCACTCGGCTGTCAAAGCTGGGAATTTTCCCTCCATATTTAGGCAGCAGACTTCTAGGTTAAAGGATTGTAATGATAGGAAGGAAAACAATTTGGAGGAAACACTGTTGGAAATGTGTATTCCTGCTTATGGTGGGTGAGGAATATCCTTTTCACTCTGCAAACCATACTGGCTAAAAGCTATAATGTTTACCTATAAAGAGCCCCAGAGGATTTCAAAACCTCCTTGCAGGCCCTACAGTCACAAGAATGCGAGAATCCCCTCATCTCTTGGCAAATACTGATGCCAAATCCCATGTGGATTAGAATTATTGTTTTGTGTGGACCACATATGGAGCCAGCAGAGTGAGTTCTTTTGGCTACAGATCAGGAATTTGGACCATTGTCCAGAGATTGCCACTTCCTTGTAAGAGGATACATAACACAAGAGGGCTTTCCAGATGGATCCTTTTTGTTTGAATGCAGTTGGGTGAGGTTTTTTTTGGAAGTGCTAGAAAAAGGTTTAGCTCGGTGATGGTTATATCAAATATAAGTCCTGAATTATCAACTTGACCCAGCTAGAATTTGACAACTCAAGTTTGCTTGTTGTTTTTTTGTTTGTTTGTTTGTTTTTGTTTTGGTTTGTTTTTTTTTGGTCCTGCCAAGGCAGACAGTAATATTATAATAATCACTTACTCATTGTTGCCTTGGTGTTTTGTTAGTGGATTAAGTTAGTGCCTGCATTTCAGTCTGCTATTAGTCACTGAATATGAGAGAAGCACACTTCTCTATTTCCTGTTGTATTGCAGCTCGGTTTAAAAACCCCTAAGGACAAAGGAGCTGACCTTGGTATTTTACATACTAGTTTACGAATTCAAACCTTGTGGTAATGTTGTTTCTTTCATGAATACTATATCCTTTGAGGAAGGGGTTTGTTCTTTCTGCTTGCTTTAGTAGTGAGCTGTTGCAAAAAGGAGTTTCAGATTCACGTAATGATGGTGCTGATTTTCTGTTCTCTGGGGAAGTGCTGTAAAGAATAGGTAATCAAAGAATGTGAGACTTTTGAGTTATCACAAATGTTTTTATGTTCCTAGAGTATGGACTGATGGATTTGATTTGTAGGAGCTCAGTTCAGGCATGCACTTAGCATGGCTGTTTAAAAGTGGCTTAGTCACTTCTTTTATTCCTGTTAGTGCTGACTGAATTCATGCTGCATTGTGCAAACATATGATGTATTTGAGTGGCTGCACAGTTTCCCTTTTTCTTGTATTTGTTTGGGTTTTTGTCTGCTAGAAGTTTGTCTAATTTACTGGATCTCCTATGTATCAGTTGTTCTCTTTGTCAGATAAGAAGACGTTTTCAAAACTGAATTATTGTTGAGGTTTTAGAGTTTCACCTTGAGTTGCTAAGGATGTCATTGTGTTTTTTCTTGGAATACATTTCTGATGACTGCATAAGGAAAATACTGTCAGCCAAGAAAGAGAGACATGAAAACTTTTTTGGTGCAGTCTTAGAAAATACTGCTTTAATCTCTGACGATATGATGGCTGTACACAGAGAAAGCTGATGGACTTGGCCACTTTCACAGCTGAACTTGAATGAATACCTGAGGTATTGTTTGGTTGCTTAGTGTCTGAACAGATTGCTTGCATTAGATTTTGTGGATGTACATGCAATCCATGAAATCTATTCTCATTTTGTGGCTCCACAATGTTGTTAAATAATGGCAAGCAATAGTGAAATATTTCTACATTCTACTATATGAACCTTTCTGGGTGCAAAAATCTTACATCATGCAATGTACGTATTTCCAAGATATTTTTGAGGACCATCATGGATACTAGCTTTTGGAAGAACAGAAGCTTTAAAATATGAAGTAACGTTTTAATTGAAGCCCTGGTGCGGTACATGTGGACACTTGTTCTTGCTTTACCAGTTTTGTTTTTTTTGGTTAGTTTTTATCAAATGCATGGTTTTAATCCCAATACTTTTACTACTTACATTACAGCTAGCAACGTTGCTTTATTTAAAATTGTGTTTTGAACCAGTACCTCTGGTCTTGATATGACGTTTGTGCAGTTTTAAGAGCTGCTCAAGTTATGCAGCTTCTCAAGAAATCAAGAAAAGCATGTTCTCAGAACTTTTGGATGTTAGTACGTTTGAAACAAGAAATGAATGTCAGCTTACTAAAGGAAAAAAAACGGGGGGGGAGCTGCCTCAAAATGGAAGGGTGTTAAAACGATGAGGCCAGGAAAAGTGATGAAGCCAGTAGAGATGCCAGGACTGTCTAAAACATCAAGCTATAGTATGTAGAATTCCTGAAAAGATGCATTGAGATCCAGCAAGTTGGTTTCACTATAGGTATTTCATTGTCATTGTAAGTATCCTATTTATAAAACCTTTTTGCATCATCTTGTGATATTAGGAATGTAAATTTTGCTTTTTACTGGATATTAATAAAACAGGTAGTATGACTCAATCCATCATCACCATCTTGTGAGAGCTGCTAATAAAAGATTATTTTAAAATAGCTGTTTTTGTCTTACAGTAAGATTTTTCCATCGTCTTCTCCACGAAGAGAGAAGAAAAACATTTGTTCATTTTTGAAATTGCCCCAAACAGGGCATAATTGAGTCTCTTCTAGGAAATTTCAGAGAAATGGGTCAAATGTTTTAAATCTTCTTAAACCGATACAGAAACGATGAATCATTTTAATGTTTCCTTTTTTTTTAATCTAGGGAGGATCTGATCGACAAAAAAATTGAAAGTGCGGTTTCTTGTTTGCAGTCTGTTATTGAGCTTGGACGAGTAATCAGAGACAGAAAAACCATTCCAGTAAAGGTTAGAAGTCTTACTAACTCTTAATACCTTGTAAATATGCACTAGCTTTGTAACTTTGGGATAAGCCTGGGAAAATGGCATAATAAAGTTTGGAATAGCAATCAGAATTCAACAGTGAAATAGTTCAAATAACTACATAATTTCTGACATTCTTTATTTTTACTTGGAAGGACAAAAGTTTGTTTTCTTCTCCCTAGTATCCTCTGAAAGAAGTAGTTGTTATCCACCGGGATCCAGAGGCACTGGAAAACATCAGCTCTCTGGAGAAGTACATACTTGAGGTAAGAACACGAGCATGACACTTAAGTGGACTGTGTATGTTAGTCAGTTACCTCAAAAAAAATAAAATCCTATTTGCCCCTGTTGTCTGCGGTAATAACTCACTAGGTAAAATTCATTTAAAAGAGTTGTAATGAAAGGAGATATGTATGGGAATTATGTGCAGAAATGAAGGTGAATGGGCGGTCCTTAAGCAGGCAGTCATAGTACTAAGAAATACTTCCTCTCAAAATGACCACCACATAGTATTTCCAATGGCCTCTTTAAGGAAGTCCTATTTTTCCTCCTTCAGTGAAGAAAAAACATTTTCTGATTACAAATAAGGTAAGATTCAACTACATGTTGTCAATGAGATGAGTTAGAAATTTTGTGTTCGCTTTCAGTTAAAGGGCATTAAAAACAGTTTGATGAGAAGTGGAGGGTTTGACAGAGAGGAGTTTCAAGTAAGAGAGAATAAGAGCCCAGTTAAGATGTTGCTTAACAAATAATAGGTCAAATAAATAAGGTCTTAGTCCATACAATTTCATATACTTATCTGCTCCTGTATGCCAATGAAATACTCTTCCAATATGTGTCCATTAGAGAAATGCAGCCTCTGCCCTACTTCTAAATCTTTATTTGGATAAAAGCCTTGTCATTCAAAAGTAAAATAAACCTTCTTGGTTTTTTGAGCTTAACTTCCTGAAGTTGGCTGGACTTTCTGCTTTTAGTCAGTCATGTAAAAATCCATAGTATTTTAAGAAGTGAAATGAAAAAGTTTTTTTTATAAATAAACTTCATTTATTTATATGTTAATGCTATAAATAAATCTTTTAAACTTCAATACTGCATTTCAGCAGTTGTTTTGAAGGCACAAAGCCTATTACATTTTGATTGCTTACCAGATTGTTTGTAGAATATGCTTTTTTTAGCTTTATGTTCAATTAAATTTCATTACACATAGACTTTATATGCACTTTCTTTCACATCAGTGATGTACAAGAATAATCAAACAGTAAGAGGGAATAGTGATAAGAAACAGCTTTTCAGCTGCGATGATGAATTTAGATGAACCATGGTGTTTCTAGTTATTAAAAAAAAAGAAAAAAAAAGCTACTATGCCAAGTATACATTTAAATGTTCTTCTAGATGTTGGTGCCTTGAAAACAACTTGCAAACCCTCGATTCTTAATAATTAAATTTATCGTGATCATGCATTTGATACCATGAGCTATGCTATGTGCAGTTTTTCAGAGCTAGCAGCCTAAGGGCTTTCTAATTGCTTCACTGAGCAAGAGTAAAATAGGTAAATATCTCCAGTGTAAGGCTGGAGGCCTTCCAGAACCACTCTGGAAGGCAGTGAGGGAAGAAGAAAGACTTGTTAAGCAATGCTGTTCTAAATGAACAGTCTTAATTTCCTCTTTCTGTAGTAGTCTTTCATTGGGATAGATGATTGCTTGTCACCCAGATCTTTGACTGTGTTGCCTGGGGACATATGTCATGACTACTTTGTTGTAACTGGATATGTCGTTGGGAGGAAGGAATTGCATTTCAAATAGAAGCTCTTGGCTAATAAAGCAGAATTTTAATAGTGCTTACTGGGTGTCGATATTGGGCAGAACGCATGCAGAATCACAGAGAATCACAGAATCATCTAGGTTGGAAGAGACCTCCAAGATCACCTAGTCCAACCTCTGACCTAACACTAACAAGTCCTCCACTAAACCATATCACTAAGGTCAACATCTAAACGTCTCTTAAAGACCTCCAGGGATGGTGACTCAACCACTTCCCTGGGCAGCCCATTCCAATGCCTAACAACCCTTTCAGTAAAGAAGTTCTTCCTAATATCCAACCTAAACCTCCCCTGGCGCAACTTTAGCCCATTCCTCCTCGTCCTGTCACCAGGCACGTGGGAGAATAGACCAACCCCTACCTCGCTACAGCCTCCTTTAAGGTACCTATAGAGAGCGATAAGGTCGCCCCTGAGCCCCCTCTTCTCCATGCTGAACAACCCCAGCTCCCTCAGCCGCTCCTCATAAGACTTGTTCTCCAGACCCCTCACCAGCTTCGTCACCCTTCTCTGGACTCTCTCGAGCACCTCCATGTCCTTCTTGTAGTGAGGGGCCCAAAACTGAACACAGTACTCGAGGTGCGGCCTCACCAGAGCTGAGTACAGGGGGACAATCGCTTCCCTAGCCCTGCTGGCCACACTGCTTCTTATACAAGCCAGGATGTTGTTGGCCTTCTTGGCCACCTGAGCACACTGCTGGCTCATATTCAGCCGACTATCAACCAATACTCCCAGGTCCTTCTCTGCCAGGCAGCTTTCTAACCACTCATCTCCCAGCCTGTAGCTCTGCTTGGGGTTGTTGCGCCCCATGTGCAGGACCTGGGGCTTGGCCTTGTTGAACTTCATACAGTTGACCTCAGCCCATTGGTCCAGCCTATCGAGATGCTCCTGCAGAGCCTTCCTACCCTCGAGCAGATTGACACACGCACCTACCTTGGTGTCGTCTGCAAACTTACTGAGGGTGCACTGGCACTAGAAAATAAACTGGGGGTTATTTCATGGCCAATTTCTGTACTGAAAATCTTTTTGGATTTTTCACTTGAATCATTTCCTTACACAGTCCCATTGTATTTGTTTGTCTCTTAATTCAATGAATGTACATAGAATGCATGCCAACTTTGTCCAGGGGCCCTGGAAACCAAACCACCTTGGTAGCTGTTCAGACGATCTTCCCTATTTAACACCTCCTTTAACAGCCTTTTTTGAGGGAGGAATATTAGCATAATTACAAATCCTCATTAAAGAGACCAAGTATAATGTAACACCAAAACTAACACCCCCCCACTACCACCTTTTATTGACATGTTTAACTATTACAAGAGATTTCACATAGAAGTCCTAATACAGTTTCTGAATACCTGTGAACTGCAAGCTTTATCCTTCTCACATCCTGCTTTCTCAAATCTTAATTGTTTAAAATAATCTCTACTTACGTGAGGAAAAAAGAAAAGAAAACAATTTTGAACAGTGGTGTAGTTGTACATCTGCACAGCTTATGAGACTTCTTTCTCTTTCCTCTCATGATAGCTTCATATATGGATAGGTGAGCCATGGGATGTATTTTTCATTATCCTCCTAAGTTTGTCCTTCTCCTGAGGTTTAAGTGCTTGTGGCAGATATACTAAAAACAGATTATTGTTGCAACTGAATTCTTTGTTCTGTTTTATCGCCAGTATACTTCGCAGCTGCTGTCATGTTAGTGTGTGGCTCCTTTGAATGGGTGAATGGACAGTAACTGGGTGGGAAATACGTTGCAGTTCAGATTGGTTCCTTTCCTTCATCTCCATCCACAATACTGAAGCTTTGAATTTGACTCTGCTGAGGAACTTACTGTCTTATTTCTGTCTTCAGGAAATTCCTTCCATAGTGTATCAACTTAAGGTCTCAGAACTGCTGGTAAAATAAAGGACTGGCAGGTTTGGCAGTCTATCTTTGGTTTGTGTTTTTCTATAATGGCTTATTGGTCTTTGACCTTCTTGTTAACTTTAATTTGTCTAAATCTGTCACTTTCCAGATCGATTGGAATATGATCGTGACAGAGTCAATTCCAGTGGCTGTACTAATGCATGCTGGTAGTATGTGAAGCATAAAGTTATGATGTTTAACACTTAATGATTTTTTTTCCTTCCGTAAGGTTATGTAACATAAATACGGAAACGTGTCTTGGAAGGTGTGAGTTACAAGTTCTTTTTTGAGTGTAATAAGTCTGGCAGTAGTGTATTATAAGGATTTCTTTCCTCATCCAGAAATGGTATGATCTCTATTGTATCCCTGTCCTTGGTAGGTTAAGGGTTCTTCCCTTTAATGTGGCTGTCTAGAGAGAGCTTTGTAACAGAAAATTGTCCCATGCTTACAATCTGATGCAACTTTTTTTGTTTCGAGTTGTCATTGTCAAGATGAAGTACTTTGTCCTGACAAGGAAAACAAAAATGTGCATCAACATGAGCAAGATCAAGTCATCATGCTTGTCTTGTGCCAGCTGATGACAGGGAATTCAATAGATGACTGAAGCAGGGGAGAGGACCTCTTAAACTCCCAATCATGTATCAGCCTAAGTATACATCTACACCAGGCTTCCAAAAATTCTTTGTGGGTAACTTAAGAGCACTGGCTAAGGGAGTCATGGCTTGTTGCATGAGATATTTTTTAGATCAATGTTATATACTTGTTCATTTTTAATTACTGTGGGACTTAAATTCTTAAGAATTGTGCACTGAAGGAATTTTGATTAAAAAAATAAATCTTAATTGATTTGCAAGTAGGATTGGTAAGGTTTTTCTGTCATGTTAGCTTATTGACTATTTCTCTTAGACTTGGCAACTGTGATGCCACTTCAGAATTACTATTACTCTTAACTATTTCAGTACCAATAACACAATTTTTGAAGTTTAGATTAGTGTCTACCACATTTTCTTCATCAGAAAACTGGAATTAAGGGTTGTACAGAATCCAGTTTTAAAGGAGATGAAGTTTGCTTACTCAAATTACTTCAAAAAGGTGGGTGGAAAAATTTGCTGTCGACTTGTACAGCTGGTAAAAGGTGACAAAAGAACCTAACAACTTGATAAATTATTGCAGAATTGGATGAATATGCAAAAGTAGGTTTCACTTAATTTGCTATTTCAAAGAAAGTTAACATATATGTTTTAGGGAGATGAATTTCAACAAACGTAAATATCTTTATGGAAGTACAAATGCATAATAAAAAATAGCACAAAGTATTTTGTATCGTAAAATTCATCAGGCTGATGCAAAAGCATGATATGTGTTTTTTTTGTACTGCATTGCAATCAATGTAGTTGTTTACCAGGACAGCTCACAGCTGTAGAGATCAATGAATATGGGCAAGTGGGTAGTATTACTTTGTTTGCAGTATTATTTGCAGTTTTGTTCATCAACCTCCTTCCATATTCAGAGCTTCAGAACCTTTGGTTACTGCCAGAGGTGTGTTTCTAGTGCCAGAGGTAATCTCTAAGAAAATTTGCACCATTTGATCTCATGCAGTTGCCGACTAAAGACATTGAAAAATACAGTTGTCAATTCTTTGAAAAATGCTGATCACTTTTTAAAAATAATAACTGTATTCTTTGATCTGTAGTCTTACTCTCATCATCAAAATATACAAAATAATTTAAATAAATGGAACTTAGTATTAGAACTGCCCAGAGTATGGAGTTGTCATGCAAAATGAACCAAGCTCACAAAATGAAATAACTGTTCAATGTGGTTGCATTTTATTCATTAGTAGCTCAAGCCTTTTACAACACTAGTTTCAGGGCTTTTCTTCTTAACTACTTCTAGTTAATGGTCTTTATCCGAGTAAATTTTATTCTGTGCACAATCAGTGTCTTGTTTGCATTGAACTTCTGTATACTCTTCAACCCTCACTTCTACATATGGCTATAATAACGTGGAGATAATTTGCTCCCCCTTCATCAAATTCAAGGTCTACCAGTACTTCATAATGTTAATAGTGTCACAGCAATACAGTAGATTGAATCAGTGAATGGGCTGAGCTAACTGACATGTAAACTGTAACAGTGTGTGTGGTCCTTCAGTATTTGGTTTCTTACAGTGTTGCATAACTAATATTTATTTTCCATGTAAGTAAAAGGCCCAGCCCAGCCTGAAGCACAGCACTGGCATTTCTTCTCTGTTCTGAGAATTGGATGCAGTTGGTAGGTGGATTGCAGGTCAGTCTGATCATGTCTGGCATGTGAAATATTGGCACAAACTGAAGGCCCTTGTACAGCACTGAGTATGTGTGAATATGCAGCTCTTCCAACTGGGAGGAGGAAGAATCAGTTGCTTCAGTTTGTGTATATGAGTGTTAGCAGGTATAGATGATTTTGATTTATTGAGAAGGTAATAATAAGCGCTATTTTAAATCAAAGCACTACAATGAGACAATTATAAAGAAATCCAAGATACAGATTTGCTTTTTTTTTTTTTTTTTTAAGAACTGTTTTAGTTTTGTAACAAATAATGTATACAGAAGAATGGTTTCCTAATCAAATTAGCATAGGATATTTGTCTTGATGGAGATGGCTTGTGTATAATTTATCTAATGAGGCCCAAAATCATATTTAAACTTGTGCAATTTTTTAGATTGCTACTCCCCGCCCCCCCGGTTGTCATTTACCAATTGTGGGCTCATTTCGATTAAAACTGAATTTCTGAAATACATAATTTTCATTAGATTTCCTAAAAGATGTATTAAATAAAATTAGATTCAGTTGTATTCGTGGCTCCTCATGCCAGTAGAACTTCCTGGGGAATTAGACTTTGAGCTCAGAGGTTGTATTTAAGAGTTACTTCTCAGTCTAAATGTCTGGCTATTTGCTAGTCCTTTCTGCTACTGTTTACTTCTGCTTCCTACAAGACTTGGAGTAGCTTGCTTGCCAAATGCACTTGCTGATTCTGTGTCATGTCAATGTGAACTCTAACAACCTTCTGGTGGAGATTTAAACACAACTCCAAGTATTCAATGCTTCAAGTATTGGGCAATCTGACAGGCAAACTCTGCAGAATTACAGTGTAATGTGCTTCAGATATGCACAGTTTTGTACCTGCAGAAGAGCTGCATGTTGGCAATTCAGACTTTCCAAGTTCTGTCCCTGGTATTTTACAACAAGGATAGAGCGAGACCATGTGAAACAGGGAATTTTGTTGTCAAGTCCTGCCTTTGTTTGTTTCATTCTTAGCCAGTTTTTTTTCCCTGCCTTGTAAGCTATCTTGAAGATCCAAAATAACATTGGGATACAGGGTTCTTTCATTTATAGGAGGTATACCAAGGCATTAGTTCATGGTGTAATTAGTTATGTGTGTGAAGCATTTGTTTCTTGGATAGAATGAAGTGTAGAGTTCACTGTGTGTTTTTGAATTTGACATTGTATGATGATCTGGGTGTGCAATTATGTTTTTAATGGTGATTTTAATATGTTTATATGATGAGGAAAATATTTGTAATTAAGAACATAAGAAGTGACTTAGTGGCTTAGAATAACAGCTCCTCTAGCAGTGTACGGTGTGTCCTACAATAGCAAGGGCTGTTTACAGAGCACAGATGTCTGGTTACTTCTTTCATTAGACTCATTCCAGAGTCGGCCATTTGCAGTTGTTGTATTAAAGATGTTTAAGGATAGATCTCTGCCTATTCCTTTTAATATCTTCTTGCCTGCCTGTTGTCGTGAGTGTAATTCCTTGTTGAATTTGCTGGTACACTCCTGATTTCCTCCTCCCGTGGCATTAGGTTCCAAGGGTTAACTCCTTGCCATTGATGTGTTTTACACCCATCTCCGACTTTTTTCACTGCATGCTCCGTAACTCGAGGGATCAGTTGGAGATTTGGTATATCATTTTTACATTCCTTCTCCACCTCCTTCATAACTTTCTAAACCTCAATCTTATTCCCCTTGAACATCCTTCTCTCCAAAGAGCTCCAGACATTTTGGTCTCTCCTCATATAGAAGCAACGCTGTCCTCTTAATCAGTTTTTATTCCATAAAACTCTCTCTGTAGCACCACTGTGTCACCATTCAAACATGGGGACAAAAACTGCATGTTACTCAAAATATGGGCCCACCCATGGTTCTTTGTAGTGGCAAAATGACGTCCTTGGATTTCTTCTGAAGATGACGGATGCTTATAAGCTTTTGTGGCTGCCCCTGCACACTGATCTTTGGTAGTCTTGTGCTGCAAAGCTTTGACTGTGGTTTGTCTGAGCAAGGTGTTTTTCTGTACAATAAGGACCTAGAATAAACAAAAGGAAAGAGACAAGATGGAGCAGTAACAGTTGTATGACTTAAAGCAAAGATTTTCATTATAGTTCTCTGGCTAACTGCATTTGAAAGGCGTATTTTAGTAAAATCTTTCTTGCTGAATTTTGCCAGACCGTTTTCTAGTGCCACTGCACACAGAAGTAATAGTTTTAACTTTCCAGGCAGTTGTAACAGTAAAATAAAAAAGCTTGTTGAAAATGGATCTGATCTGAGTTGAGAGCTGACTGGTGTCTGTTGATATTGGTGAAATGTCTTCCTAAAGTCTGAAGAAATGTCTTCCTAAAATGTCTTCCTAAAGGCTGAACATGAGAATAGGATCTTCTGTTGAAGAACAGTTTCAGCATTGGTTGTGTTTATTTGCTGTTGCTGTGTTGGCAAATTACTTGGTTCACAGAAGCAACCATTCAAAAAATTTGCAGCTTGGGACTTACCACTTCTAGTTCTGTGGACCCTGCTTTTCTAGACTTTCGAAGAGTTGTCAGAGATGGCTGTTCTTTAGCTTCCTTTTTCCTCTTGGTGTATTTATGCAGGAGCTTAATGTACGTCAAGTGACATTATCTACTAACAAAGATAAATACGGAGTCCGGCTGAGAGCGGAACCAGATCACATGGTGCTTGGGAAGCGCCTGAAAGGCGCATTTAAACTTGTCATGGCTGCAATCAAAGAGCTGAAGAGTGAGCAACTGGAAGAATTCCAGGAGACAGGTATATGGTATATGGTATATATACAAACTGCTAAGCCATGACAAAATTGTCCAAAAAAAAAAGAGATTTGGGATTTATCAGAAAAATCCAAGTAATTGCACTTGATTTATATATATTAATCAAACAGATGCAAAAGTATCCTTTTCTAGACTTATGGAAACTTAAAGCTTACCTCCCAGCTATCATCTATATTACAGTTCATGTTAATGAGAAGAGGGTGTATGAGTTTTTTTATTTGTTTTTTTAATCTGTTTTTGTGAATGTAGAATTGAAGTGGTAGTGTATACTAATCTTACACTGTTCACTTGTTTAAGTTCTACTGTATGTCCAAAATGGAGTAAGGAATGAGTTTTTCTGTAAGACTGAGTCAAATTTGAACTGAGTATTTGTGTAACAGCTTTTATTCTGGAAGCGTGGCTTCAATTGCAGATTTACAAGCGGGTGTGAATTTTCCAGCTATATCTGTTCAGTTAACTGCTTGAATGTGAATTTTTTGTTTAGTTGAATATGCAGGTTATTTTTAAGTTCTGTTCTGTTTCATTCAAAGGGTATACAGAAAGTCTGCGTGTGAGCTGAGTTCTGCCTGCAGAAGTGTTAGTATGAAAAATCTGAATGAGAATCTGAATGTTCAGTGTATTCTACTAGCACTTAATTGTGGTTTAACTGTACGACAATTGTAATAAATTTCATTTATTTTAAGTCTGGAATTTGCTTTCAGCTTTTTATTTATTTATTTATTTATTCTGATTGTAAGAGACACTCTTCATCTGCCT
Organism: Cygnus olor; assembly: GCF_009769625.2. Classification (NCBI taxonomy): domain Eukaryota; kingdom Metazoa; phylum Chordata; class Aves; order Anseriformes; family Anatidae; genus Cygnus; species Cygnus olor. Next base: position 5,826,519 of record NC_049178.1, on the reverse strand, counting down.
ATTCTGCAGGCACCATTGTTGTAGAAGGACATGAACTTCATGAGGAAGATCTTCGTCTCATGTATACCTTTGATCAGGCTGCAGGAGGATCTGCCCAGTTTGAGGCACATTCCGATGCTCAGGTATTTTATTGTTTTTTTTCTTATTCTTTGCTTTAAGGGAAGCATTCCTCTAAAAGTGAAACAGAATTGGTGAGGTGAGAAGCTGGGGTGGTTTTTTATCAGTTAGGCTCCTGGTATGTGGTATGTTATCTTCTCAGTTTTAGAGATGTTAAAGTACTCTCTTCAACCTGGTATTTTGTGAGGAGCACAGGAAGAATGCAACTGTGAGTTAATACTAGCTTGTTTCAAGTTTGTCACCTGTTCAACTCTTCTATGAATCCTTAGGTTTTAGTTCTGCTAGATGTTACCCCAGACCAGTCCATGGTGGATGAAGGAGTTGCCCGGGAAGTGATTAACCGCATTCAGAAGCTTCGCAAAAAGGTTAGGAAGCAATGGAATACGACAATTTACTTTTAAGCTCTTCTTGGGCAATACGTAGCAGAAACTGAGGTCGTTAATTAAAATGTGAAGACCTGTATCATTTACCCCTGATCTCTTAACTTTGATCTGACATAAATGGCTTGAAATCATTTTTTTGTTTTGAATTTCCATATTTTAAGTAACTAGAGTTGAATCTTGAGCTTACTATAGAATCACAGAACCATTAAGGTTGGAAAAGACCTCCAAGATCATCTGGTCCAACCATCCCCCTACCACCACTATCACCCACTAAACCATGTCCCTAAGCACCAGGTCCATCCTTTTCCTCAAACACCCCCAGGGATGGTGACTCCACCACGTCCCTGGGCAACCTGTACCAATGCCTAAGGTTACTATATGTCATCAGTAGTGGATACACTTTTTTTTTTAGAGTCCCTGTAGTTTTTCTCCCTTCAGCCACGTAGCAGTGGTTCATTCCCAGTTAACCAGCTCTTGGGCCTGCCTTCCTCCTGCCAAGTGCTGTGATCTGTTCTGTCTCAGTCCTGGTGTGTTACATCCGCTGGACTGGTGAAAGCCAAGACTTCTGAGCTTAGGACTGCTAAAAGAAACAGACTCGCCTCTTAGCAAATCGCAGGAGGCATTTCTGGCACCAATTGACATAAATGATTCCACTCTTAATTGTTCTCATCATACATATAAGTGATGCTGTCTGACCTTTATGTTAAAGCACTTTGAACCAATGTAACTTCTCTCTACAATAATAATCTAAAAAGAGGTGTGCTCAGTGCCTCCATTTTGTGCTCAGAAAGCTGGGTAACCAGGGAGATGATTACAGGTCTAAAAAGTCTTTATGTGGAGAGGACATTAATATGTAACTCTTGACAAACAATTTTAAAAGTTTCTGAACTTGCAAGTTTTTTAAAATAAACCCTCATATTTGGAGTTTTCCTACTCAGCAAACTTGGTGGCAATGGGCTAGAGACTGTATTAATCTTCATTAAGAGCATGCATGAAAAATGACAAACATATACTAAAATAGTCACCTTCCCCTTTCACGTTTCATTGTGTGTGTATGTATATATATATATATATATATCTAAAATTACGAAGAAATGCGGCCATGAAAAGTCTTAAGTTACTGGATGATTCATATTTATTTGTAATGACTTAAGTTTGTAACTTGTTTAAATGAATATCAAAATCCTTAGTCTCGCTTATCACTGAACGTGATGCTAATATGCATTTACTCTGTCATTTTTTGATTCCCACTCCTGTTATCAAAGTAAATGACTAATAAAATTCTAGATATACAATAATTATTGTTGGGATGGCATTAGGGTACAAGTTTTTTTTTTTTTCTTCCTTGAAACCATTTTCTTACTGAAACAGAATTTTGTTAGAATTCAGTATCAGTTTTCATTTCATTAAGGGGGAGAGTTAGTAAATGAATTTGTAAATGAGATATTTTGAGGAAAGTGTGCTTTTTAGTCGGTCATTATCTTTAGAAGATAGTGCCACCATGTTTCAAGCCTCTTCCTTTCCCTTCTGACAAAATAGTTGCTTTATTCTAGTATTTTTGGGGAAACTTCAAACAAATGTCTGGTAAATACCTAATACGTTTTTTTCTTCAACAAGTATCCTTCTTTTAGGCTTGCTGTCAATTAACAGTGTATTTGGTGTGTCCTACAGCGAAATCTGGTTCCTACAGATGAGATTACAGTGTACTACAGATCATATCCAGAAGGTGACTACTTGGATACTGTTATTAAGGAACATACAGATTTCATTCTTGCAACAATAAAGGCTGCCCTAAAACCTTACCCGGTGCCTACCTCAAAAGAAGTTCTCATCCAGGAAACCACCCAAGTAAGGAGGAAAAAGCATTGACTGCATAGTTCATTTTCCTATAAGCTTTTAACTGAAACAATTGTTTTGATTGCAGATAATTTGTATGTCAGTATTTGTGGGATAAAGGGGATATTATTTCATGTTTATGAATTTCCATGTTTTTCTTTTTGGTTTAAAAAAGAAAATAGGTGGGCTCTGTTGCTTGTCTATTATGTTTGGAAACGAAGCCACTTGGGAACTGAAGTAAATATGTTAATTGCAATTTGTGTAAGCTTAAAGTACTTTAGATAGTTATTTGTATTTGGATTAGTGCGTTGTTTAGAAAGCAAAAATATCGTTGTTCTGATTTCTTTAAGTTAATACGCTTTTGTATTTAGAAATTTTCTCCTTCGAAGCTAAATTTTGCGTCTTGACTTAAGGCCAGCTTCAGTTATTAATGTTTGAGGATGCTTTGTTTTTTTTTTCTTCCTGAAGTTCAACCTTTTGTAACAATGCAGTTTTGCAGATTGGCTTATTCGTTCATCACCAGGTTTGAACTTTCCTTTGTTTTCTTTGACTGTTTCTTCTGACGTTTTAAGAATACTCTTTGGTTTTATGCAAACTCACTGTGTTCACTCATGCCTATCAGAATTATGGGTGAAACAGTTTCTTTAATCTAAATGTCATGCAAACCCAGGAAGACAAGAACTTATGATATATTAGTTCTTGCAATGTGGTTTACAAAATGGGTAGGTCTATGAGAATAGCTGAAAAGAAGGCACGCTTTGTCTGTCCTACTGACAGCATGTGTAAGGGAAACATTTTATATTAATTAAATTTTTGAAGTTGTATGGATTTGAAACAAAAGTGTGTTTGGCCTTTTTCAAAATGAGTAGTTTCATCTAGAGACAAACACAGAGGAAGAAAAACATTGTAAAAGTAGAGAATATGGTGTCTGGAAAATTTTGCTATTTCTTCTAGGTACTTACCTGATTGTGATGCTGTTGATGGACAGCTTAAATCAACACCAAATATAATTCAGAATGTAAAAGTAGCTGCAGAAATGTGTAGTGCTGGGAAACACTTGTCTGGTAGCCTACATCTGAGATTGTGTGGTTTGTTCGCTTTGTTGTTGGTCGCTACATCTTTCTGTGAAGGCTTCCATGCCTGTGCAAGTATGTCCTCTCCACCCACCTCCCCATTATTTGTCTGCTTTTTAAATCTTAATTTAGCAGATTCTAGTGCAGGAGAACATTGTGGGTAGCCAAACAAGGAGTCTGTTAGTTTTAAATAATGCTCTTTATGTAACAATGAAATCTTGCCCTGACAGAAGGTGCTGGTTATTAGGGGATATAATTGATAGCTGTTGCCTGGATATCAGCAAAAACAGACATCCATTTAGATTTTGGAATGATGAGCAGTATGTAAACCAGAGAGGTCTGTGGATCAGAATACACATTTGCACAAATACTGGATTGCTGAGTGGGGAAAACCTGCAGAATTTTACCTGAAGTAACACACTTCTGTGTGGCTGTTGCAATTGGTGAGTAGGTTTATGGACAGGTGATGGTCATCTTGCGGTGGCCATAGAGCTGAGAGTTCCTGCCTGCTAGCTTAAAGTCTTGGGCTTGTTTTTTGTTTTCTTGCTTTTCCCCCAAACAAGAACATGAGCTGTGACTCACTGCCAGTTCTGCATACCGAAGTTAAGCACTATATCTGAAGTAAAGATGAACTTTGCAAGTAAATTCCCATTTGTTTTTAGTATAGGTTAAGGAGTCTCAATTACCACAAAGTACCTCCCTGCAGAGTTCAGCTGTGGTCTTTGCCAGGTGGGGAGCTTTCTGCACCTTTAAATGGCTGTGTTTACAGACTTGATGGGCTTCTGACTTATTAGTCAGATATTTAGTATTTAAAAGAGAGGTTGCAGGCAGAAACAGATGACTGGGGTTTTAGTGCAGCTGTGAATTTTTCCTCAGAAGTCTTGCTTTCCGGGACTGTAGAGGTTGATTGCTCAGGGCAGATGTTTCATGCTCTGTTCTCTGTTCTGCTGCGACTAGCTTGTCACAGCAACAGCAGTGAATAAAAATACCTGAAATGAAAAAGCTTTTCTAAAGAAGTTCTTTCAGGGTAGAAGTTTGGCCCTTTGTGGAGAGTTAAAATAGCTGCAGCAATGTGCAGTGGATTTGCAGGTCAGTGCATCAGACCCAACCATGCTTGGTGGGTTTTCTTGGTCATACCTGCACACGCATTTTGTACTAGCACTTTCAGGCATAAAGGCTTTGTATTGAAACTGAATTATGTGTTGACTGTCCTCTGTTGATGGGGGTGGATAAGCAGCACTGAAGTGGAAAATGTTTTACGAGGACCATTGTGGGCGTTCAGGTACAAAAGCAGGTGCAAGGTGAAAGACCCAAGTGTGTAATGCTGCAAGTGAGTTCCTAAGTTAGAGCAGTTCTGGCAGGGCCACTGCAGTAAACCTCTAGAAGTTATTAAAAGGACTAATGGAAATCCGTGTGATGCTGAATATGTATGAAGACTAGGACAAAAATGAAAAGCAGTCTATTTATTCTGGAAGCATTTTGGTTACGTTAAAGGGTTAGTGTTTCTGTGAAAGTATCCTGGATCAATTTTATATAAAGACCGTTAATTATGAGTTCCTGTCCCATGGGCTTGCTCTGAGAGACAGCTAGAAACTTTAGCTGTTTTTTTCAGAAAATATTGGGAGGGAAAAGCAGCTTCTTGTAAAGTGATTTTTTTAGTTGCTGGTAAAAGTAGGTAAGCACAAAACAAGATATGCTGCTCCATCAGTCCATCAGTCTTTCTCTAGGTTGCAGTAGGAGCTCAGCGCTGAGTGGCATTTCTATGTTTGCACTCTAATTAAGAAAAAGGTTTTAAATAGCAACATACTACCAGTTGTTTATCTAAGTGACTTCTGAATGACACCTGTTTCATTATGTATTTAAACTTAGGTGATCACTTAGAGTGCTGTTCTCATGAAAATTGGTATAAGTTCAGGAGGAATATCAACCTGTACTTAGTTCAGGAAGAGAACTGGGCTTGAGAAAACATGGTCTTAACAAAGCTATGGTTTAAGGCCTGTAAAAAATGCATTTGTTTCTGCAGTAGACTTAATATCAGGACAACTTGTAGCCCTGGCTGTTGTCTGTAGCCAGTGCAGGCAGATGAAAGTTTCAGCAGACAACTTGAGAGCAGCATCCTGTGTTCAGATACTCTGAATTACCTCTGGAAGAGCCTTCATCATTTAAGTATATTCATTTTGGGGGTAGATTTTGAGAGACTACAGTCACACTGAGGCAGTTTATTCTACTCTTTTTTTCACGCGTTAAAGGCTGATTCATCTTTAATTTAAATTAAAGATAAATTCATATTTGGAGCACTGTTTCTGAAGGAAGAAGTGGCAAAATCTACTGTTTTATTAAAATATGAGTGATGTTTAGTATAAAAAAGACAAAAATATTAATGACGTTTGAAGAAAAAAAATCAGTAAAACAATATGTAAGCAATGTATGTATTTTTTTAGCTGAAGGGATCAGAACTACAGCTTACACTTGTCAGAGGTGGTGTGTGCCAGTGTGTTGGTCCAGCCTGTGCCTATGTCAACCTCAAAGTTTGTGCTAATGGGACAGAGCAAGGTAGGAATGTACCCGTTTTGATTTGTCTGTGGTGGTGTGTTAAAAGACTGTTCAGAAAACGGAGTGAGGAATGTTGATGCCAAGAAGTTGTTTGAAGGATGCTCCCTTTCAAAGCAGCTTTAAATAGCTCTTCAAAATAAGTTTATTAAAAGAAAAAAAAAGTCATATGTTAAACTTGTGTGTATTCACCCAGGCTCAGAGTATGTCCCTTGAGAATTTTGAATTCTTTATGTAGTAATATGTAGGAGATGCCTTTCTGTGGACCAGATACTATTTTTGGAAAAAAAAAAAAAAAATGCTAAGTATAGAACTGAAAAGAATACTTAAACTAGAGAATAAACTTTTGGATAGTCAAAAGTATATTATACAAGTCAGTATAGTGATATTATTAAAAGTATTACAAGGTTGAGTTATATATTAAAATGAGAACAAACTAAATGTACTCTGGAATTTTTTTCTTAAATTTGTTTACAATTTTTTGTCAGTGCAATTATGCTTTATAACATGTTTGTATTAATGAAGATAACCTGGCGAACATCTTGGCGTACAGTCTGCCACTTTTTAATCAGTGTAATACTGGATTATAATTCAGCAACAATAACTTTGTTAATAAAAACAAATATAACTCTAAATCTGCAATACATTTGAGTCAGTTTTCCTGTTTTCTTCTCTCTTTCCCTCTTTCTACAAAAATTCTGGAGTTGTAGAGTTGTCAGTTTTAAATTAGCGTAGTAATTTGCTGGAAGTCATTAGAAAAACTCATTAGAAAATCATTGAAATTCATGTTTTTCCAAACTGTATCTTAATTTCATAATTTCTGTTTTAGATGGTGTGTTGCTGTTGGAAAATCCAAAAGGAGATAATACCTTGAACTTCACTGGACTTGTAGATGCTGTCTCCTGCATTTTTGGTCTTAAAAATTCAAAACTGACAGTTTTTAATGGAAAAACAGGTAAATAGAGTATGACAAGGAAAATTGAGTCTTCCTAGCAGCAGCTAGGAGTTATTTACTGTACAATTTACACACACACACACACACACACACACACACATATATATATATATATATATATACATATATACACACACAAAAAATTGACAGGAAAATGCTCAAGGAAATATTCTGCTTTATAATACTTAACTTATGAGACTGTGTTTATAGTCACATTAGAATGTTTCCAAAATCTGCTGCTAAAATGATGCTTATCTCTTCTGTTAACCTATTTCTTTAGCAGCTTTCATCAGGATAAAATCTGATTTATTTCATAAGATGTCTCTATCGGGTCCAGGCTATGCTATATGTTGATGGCAAGCTGTCATCAACTTTTGCATGATTTCATTTTTTTCCCAATGCCTCAGTGGGCAGGGTGAGAACTTAAACTGAATGCAAAGTGTACCTATGTATAGAGAAAAAAATCATTCTATTTTTCACCCTAGAGAAAGCTGAGATCTCTGCATTTTTTTTCTTTTTAGGAAAATCTATTGAATATTTTTGCAGCTTGAACTTTACCTCTGTTAAGGCATGAGAATATAAAGCATTTTCTATGGATTATATTTAGAGTTGCAGGTTATATCATAGTTCAGTTCATTACAAAGATAAAATAGTGACAGAGAAACATTATGAAAGATGTTGCAATTACTGACTCTGAGATCCTACCAGCAAGCTGGCATTCTCTTCTCTGAGATGAAGATGCTGTTTTATTATTACATCATATGTAATATTCCAGTACATCAGAAAAAGTGACATCTTAAAAATCAGCACACCGAGAACAAAATAATATTAACCAAATGTTTTAGTGAATGAATGCAGAATGCAGAGTACTTGAAGTGTCTGTGCTGTGGTACAACTTCAGATAGGTTTCGACAGTAGCAGTAAATCCTTTTTATGTTCTTAGGGTTATTTACAGGGACATCTTGGAGTTCAAACTTCATTTGTTTGTTTCCACACCATTAACAACGTAAAGTCTAAGATGAGTGACAAAGAAATGATAAAATACCACAAAAATTGAAGTCTGATGGCTGTAGAAACCTTTGCTAGTGTGTTTTCACAGAAGTACTACTGAAGCAACATGTAAGAGGAGATATTTTAATTGGCTTTTGCAAAAGGCTGTTTTGGGTTGCATGCAGGACTGCTGTGGATCACCAGTTTGTCTGCCAGTGATACCAGTAGGGGAATAGTCTTACCTGAGTCTATAATGTCAACATGAACAGCTCTAGTTTTGTGACTTGTAATTTCCTGAATGTATGTTGGCAAGAATGTTTTGGGCCTTTTCATGTCGTAACTTTCTCTGATGTAATCCACTTAGCTTAATGTGGTAAAAGCTCTTTCCAAGTTGTGCTCACTTGACCTACATGGTTTCTCATATGAAATGTTCGTTCTTTGCTTTCAGTTATGGATGATATACAGGAAACTTTGGGTCCCTCAGAATCTTTATCAGGTTTGTTTTAAAGGAGGAAATGGCATTCCTTTAAATCATTTTCCAAACAGCAGTGATACACTTCATAGCAGTACATGCCTACAGGGATGGATGTGTACTAGTATGGTTCATTAACCATCGTGGATATTAAGACATGACCTGCAAAGGCCAAGAAGAGTTGGGAAATTCTCACCTCATTGAGATGATAAGCTGTTTGGATCCTTATTTAGTTTACCCCTCCCTCAAATGCTTTTTTCTGCTGTAGTGGTAAAGAGTTCATTTCTTTCCTTTCCGTGTCGCTTTTTCTGTTTGGATTTGAACTTTCCAGCTGGGCATGCTGATTTTAATCTTTTACTCTTTGTAAGTGGTCAGGGCAAAGAGGGTGTTCTCCCTGTCGATTTGTTAATGACATGGAAATTCCCTTGGAAAGATCAGATTATCAAATTTACTTTGGCAGAGAATTTGAACAAGTATTGATGAGCAGAAGATGTTCCCAACGGAGCCAGGGCTGAATGCAAGCACTTAAAAAGAAAATAGCTCTTAGCTCTGTTCTCTAACTTCCCTGCAACTCTTGGTGTCTGGTTCAATTCAGGTGCAATCCCTTGGCTTTATCCACCCAGCCTTTGCTTGGGTAACGTTAGGCGAGGCCTCGCCACAGGCCCAGGGGCTCCTTAGGTAAGGCAAGGAGCTGGTATCGGCCACTCTCTGAGAGGAGTTGCAAAGGAAAGGTCGTGCACTCTGGACGAATTGTTGCTGAATTGGTCCCACATGTGTTAATAAAATTGTGACCCAGTAAAACCATATTTCTGGCTGCTTGTTTTCCTTCCTGTGGTTTCTAGGCCCCTCCACTTTACTTGCAGTAGTTTATTATCTTGTTTTCTAATTGTAATGAAGATTTACTTAAGGTTGCATAATGATATAAAATCAGGCTGTTCTTGTATTAAGGCAGGCTAAAATATGTCAAGGCCCTCTTTCTCAGTAGAACATTGAAATAATGGGATAAACATTTCCTCCCCAGCAGTGAATTGATGTATTTTGAGTAGCTGCACAAACACCGAGCAAGGTTCTGGGATTTGTAATGGTCTTCAGAAACAAGAACAGAATTCGTCTTATTTTACTTTTTTTTTTCTGTTTGTCATTTAAAGGAAAGAGGGTGGGCTCAAATTAGATCATAAGAATAGTTGTCTGTGACTTTATTTTTGCTCTAGATAGCTGAAAACTTTATACACTTCTTACTGTGAACACTTTCTGAGTTGCACTCAGCTTTCAAGGAAGTAGCCCATATTGAAAAAGACCTTTTTAAGACAAATCTGTTTTTCTTAGACTAGATGAACCCATAAATCATTTAGGGTTTAAAAGAAGGCAGGGAGGGGAGAAGGGAGAGGGTGGAACTGAGATACAATTTCCCCAGAAAACCTTTTAGTCAATGTCTTATTCTGTCTTTATGATTTTCAGATGGCTAACTATTTTTTGTTTCTTATCATTGTTTTTGAACATGAGTTCAATAAGATTTTTTTATTATTATTTTGAATTTTTAAAAGGCCATGAAGGCCCTAAGGTACCTTAGCAGACAGCATTACCACTTAAATCTCAGCTGCAGGGAGAACTGCCTTTAAAAGAAATTTTAATATTGATGAGCGCTTTTCAACATCTGCTTCCTTTCAAGAGTATCATAATATATGAAGAAATGATCCACTTGACTCGTTTACTAGTTATTCGAGTCATATGAACTGAGTCTATTGATAGCACTGTCCATGGGATCTTCCTTGTGAAAATGGCAGTGGTCCTGTAATGCAAAATGCTCGACGTGTTAAATGTGCAAATTGCACTGACCACTGTTTGTGCCCTGTTGACCTGCATAGACCTGCACAGATCGTGGCCCCTGTGTAATGTTGGTGAGCTGTGAGTTACTGGGCGTATTGCTCCGTAAAGCTCCCTGCTCGCTGGTGTGGTCTCACAGCTATTGCCTAGTAATTGCAAGTAAATGGTAAGCAGTGCCGTGCTGTTTTAGTTATGCTAGGAAAAAACTCTGCTGACTCCTTTTCTTGTTACTTACCCTTCACTTGTTAGTTGTTTTTTCTTGCTTTCTTGTAAGTAAAACCAAAAGCAAAGCTCCTCCTGGGCCTGCTCCTTGAGGACTTGTTAGTGTTAGGTCAGAGGTTGGACTAGGTGATCTTGGAGGTCTCTTCCAACCTAGTTGATTCTGTGATTCTGCTCCTCAGACAAACCCGGAAAGTGTTCAGTTAGCTGGCAGATGACCACTATCTTACAATACATCCATTACCTCATTTGTAGAAATTCAATTTTAGATGCAGCAATGAAGTTTTTCCTTTTTCTTTAAAGCTTTATACATTTTTTTTAAAAAGATTTTCAAAGGCTAGGGATTTTTGTGCTGTTAGAACAGAACGCTGAGATTTCTTTATAATATATTTCATAATGTGTAGACACTGCAAAACCTGAGATTTCTTAAGTCAAAATTCTTTCTTAGATGCAGTCTGAGGATAGAAATGGTAAATGTTCTTTTTTTCCTTCTCTACAGCAGTTTCATAAACCTTCCACATTGCATTGTGCTTTGTTCTCTGGCAGCTGGCATAATTCTGAGAGCATATAGCCTGTGATCATGCTTTACCTCTTTTTTTCACTTTTAAACTTATAAACTTCCTTTTTTTTTTTTAAAGCAATTTCTCCCTCTTTCAAATTCATTTAGAGGAACTGATGGAAAAAAGCTTTGTAAACCGTAGGCTCTGTGACATGCAAACAGTACTGATAGGGAAAGAAAACCTGTTGGAAGGAGATGACACGTGCTTGCTCTGTATACACTGTGCAATTTTTGCAAGATAGTACATTCATTAATTCTTCCTAGATTTGGTCTTTGGAGTTCTTCTGTAGCTGCAATAAAGAGGGATGTTCTTTCTCTTCAATGTTGAGCCTGTCAGCAGGTTGTTGGTGGTGATGTTTTATCTCTCTGGTAGACAGGCAGCTAGCTGTTCGTGTAGGTAGTGCGGGATGAAGGCTCACATACCTGATTTGTTTTTCATCTGAGTGCTTCCAAGGTGCTGGTATTGCGTCTTAAATCCTTTTAAGAAAAAAATAAGATGCAAGTCCTGTTTTGTGTCTGATGTCCACCAATTTCTAAATATGCATGGCTGGAGTTATCTGCTGAATCATCAGCTGTTGTTGGCATTAAATGCAAATATCAATGCAAAGGATGTTATTCGTGATCTAACCAGCTACTACTGGTTGTACACTTACTGTTATCTGAAGTTTAATGTGGGAATTGTCCCAGCATTGCGTGGTAACACAAATCCAGCCCTGCTTCAGCTACTGAAGTTCTACTACTCAGGGTAGAGGCAAAGATCATAGGTCTTAATGTAATGAGAAAGAAATGGTTGGCTTAAGTGAGTAACTTCTTGCTTAAGTTATTTATAAGTAATCGTGTCATGTATTTATGTGCATAAAAAGTGGGATGTAGGAACTGATTTCCATAGCAGATTAGGTACTCTGCATACTCTGCATTATTAAGAAATACGCCCCCCCCCCCCCCCTCCCGCATAAATTCTACTTGTCAAACGGGAGAAATACTCTTTCTCGAGCAAGCAATTGCAAACACTTCCACAGCAGAATCAGTTAGAACGACTCTGTCAGCTAACTGAGCAGGAGCTGGACCTTGGCTTCCCTGTAATGGCCTGACTGGTCTCATTTTCTTTTTCAGAACTGATAAATAAAACTGACTTGCTTACTCTCAGTGGAAAGACTCTACATGTGACAACAGGGTCAGCACCTGCTGTGACCAACTCTCCTGATGCTCTTCTCTGCCAGTATATCAACTTGCAGTTAGTAAATGCAAAACCACAAGGTATGTTGGATACTTATTTCTCCTTGCTTACAGGCTGAGGTTTTTTCCGATCTAAGTTTCGGATGCCATCTCTTGATGATGAAGATATGTATGTCTGTTTTAATTTGTAGATGGTGACTTCATTTATTTTTCTTGTAGTGTGTACTTTCTAATAAACACAATGATTGTTTAGCTTTTCTTTACCTTTTCATAAAAGTGAAGAGCCAGTTTGAGATAACGAATGGCATTTAAACATGATCCCTTCAGCATTGTTTCCCTGCTTCTGACAGTCTGCTCACCTGTGCAGCTTATTTTAAAATGTTGAATCTAAAACTGACCAGAAATGAATAGGAAGATGAAAGATAAGCCTGCTCTTTACCTAGGCATTGTAAACAGTCTGTAAAACATTTCTTAGTGCTATTTAAAAGCCAAAGGAATTGTATTATTAGTCTGGTCTGGAGTATAGATAAGTGCATGTAATTGTTTTCCAGCTGCTAATCTACTAGGCTGCTTCTGCTTTAAAACATTTCATTGGAAAAGTTGTGTTCTTGGTAACTCGCTCTTCATCTCAGATTCTTTCTGGACTGCTCATCCACGTGGATTCCTACAGACACTACTGGGAACCTACCTGGGGCAAAAAATGTGTTTTTAATTGGGGTTTTGATCATCAGAATCTGTTTTGGGAGTTTCCGTAGTTGTTAGTGGTTTGTGTGTCCTGCTGAAATACTTCATGTTTCCCAGTTTCCAGGTCCTCCTTTTGATAATGGTAAAGAATTCTACAACGTTTTCTTTTGTTTGTCAAGCTGTTAATAATCACTTACACTTATGAGTTTATAGTTTATAAACTTATTTAGTGATTATTTGTAGGTAAGCTGGTATGGCTAATTCTGAAGCACTATAAAGAAATGGTGATGAACTATAAGAATAAATCCTAAATTTCAATTTAACAAGATAAATGGAGTAATATCATTCCTTATCAATAGTTATGTAACTCTTTATCTTGTTTAGAATGTCAGAAAGGAACAATGGGAACTCTTCTAATGGAAAACCCTGTTGGTCAGAATGGATTAACGTACCGAGGTCTTCTATACGAAACAGCAAAAGTTTTTGGGCTCAGAAGCAGGAGGCTAAAATTGTTCCTGGATGAAGCACAAACTCAGGGTAAGCACAAACGTTTCATTTGCTTGTTCAAGGATACTTGGAAGTTTTTTGTTGAGGAGCAGCCAGTATAACCCTGTAACTGAGGCCTAGTTTAATTACTAAATGCATTCTATTTACACATTGAATTACTTGGCAAAATTAGAAGCCAACAATCTATTTAAAAAAATTCTTTGAGCACGTAAATATATTAGCAAGTTCAAAGTTTTAATGTATTTCCCTTATGAAATGTCCAACACCAAGGTTTTTTTGCAAGTTTCTTCCTTTTGAAATAGAAAAGTCAGACAGAAATGGAGCTGGTGGTTACATGCTGCTGTGACTCAGAGTGAATCTCTTTCTAGAAGTGAGTCTAAAGTGCGAATATTTTAAGAACCTTTTCAAATTCTTCCTGTAATACTCAAGTTGCAGATTTTTTCTTCCTTCTGGAGAAAAGGGTCAGGGGAGTATATCAGGTCTATTTCAGAGTAGTTTGAGTAGGTCAGACTTGGTTGAGTATGGCAGCAACATTTCATTTGGAGTACTTGGGAAGTAGGAAGCTTTCATGACAATCACATACCTCAAGTGCTAAAGAATCTTTGAAAAACACAGTCAGAGGGGGAGGCTTAGAACTTTCTAATTCATGACCTGTAGCGCTAAAAAGGTGGACATGAGAAGGATATGGAACTATATTTGACAGGAAGAATGGATTGGAAACTACATAGTAAAAGCAAATAAACAGAACCAGGTATTTCTCATATACTCAGGAAAATGCAACTTTGAGTGAAATCATGTAAAGGATTCTGTCTCCCTTTTATCTTACCGGCATGATTTACAAGCTGCTTGGGAGGGTGTGGTGGTTTTATTCAGCAGGGCAGCTGATCTCCACCGCAACTGCTCTCTCACTCTCCCTCCTCAAAGGGAAAGGGGGAGAAAATATGATGAAAAGTCCTCAAGGGTTGAGATAAGGACAAGGAGATCACTCAATTACCATGGGCAAAACAGATCCAGCATAGGGAGATTAATGTAACTTATTACCTATTACTAACAAGGTAGAGCAGTGAGAAACTCAAACTAAAAACACCTTCCTCCCTTCCACCCGCTTCTACGTCCTCCCCCTGAGCGGCACAGACGAGCAGGGAATGGGGGCAGCAGTCAGTCCATGACACTGTGTCTGCGCTGCTATTTCACGGTCTCTCTCTGCCCCTGCTCCCCGTGGGGTCCCTCCCATGGGATGCCATCCTTCCCGAACTGAGCCCGCGGGGGCTGCCCACAGGCAGCAGCTCTTCAAGACCTGCTCCCACACGGCTCCGTACCACGGGGTCCATCCCCCAGGAGGAAACTGCTCCAGCACGGGTCCCCCACGGGCGGCAGCTCCCCCCTAGATCCCCTGCTCCTGCGTGGGCTCCTCTCCACGGGCTGCAGCTCCAGTCCGGGGCCTGCTCCTGCGGGGGCTCTCCATGGGCCGCAGCCTCCTCCAGGCCACATCCACCTGCTCCACCGGGGGCTCCTCCATGGGCTGCAGCGTGGAGATCTGCTCCGTGTGGGACCCATGGGCTGCAGGGGGACAGCCTGCTCCACCAGGGGCCTCTCCACAGGCCGCAGGGGAACTGCTGCTGCGTGCCTGGAGCACCTCCTGCTGCACTCATGTTAGGGGCTGCAGGGCTGCTTCTCACTCCTCGCTCTCCCAGCTGCTGTTATGCAGCAGGTTTTTTTCCTTTTCTTAAATCTGCTCTCACAGAGGCACAAATGACCTTGCTTACTGGCTCGGCTCTGGCCAGTGGCAGGTCCCTTCGGAGCCAGCTGAAACTGGCCCTTGTCTGACATGAGGCAGCTGCTGGATTCTCCTCACAGAGGCCATCCCTGCAGCCCCTGGCTACCAAAACCTTGCCACGGAAACCCAGTACAGAGAGAGAGATCACACACAACCTAATGACATCAGGTTACCTACCCGGAAGTTAACCATCCTGTTTAAACTAGTTTCCAAATCTTTCGAATGGGTTGAGCTTCCTCCTGAGGTACCTGTCAGCTGCTGTAGGAGTGCAGCCCTCCAGTGTAGCTGCCTTAAAACTAGGGTTAATCCTCAGATGGGTTGCAGAGATTAAAATTAGCATAAGTAGGGTGTGTTTTGTTGTTTTTATTGGAGGGTTGTTTTGTTTTTTTATTTCATGTGACCTGAACTCCGCTTATTCAAAAGCCATTTTGTAAGTATAGTGAATCTCAAATGTTGATGAAACTTTCTAGTGATAGTTTGAACTAACGCTCAGAAGAACATGCTGAATGAGGTTAATGAACAGAAGTGTAGAGCAGAGTTTAGAAACAGCACAAGGTGTAAGAACTAAGTATATCAACCACACTTCGGTTGCATAAACAAAAAAGGTATTTATTTGTACAACTTTGCTGACTAGGAATGTAGCCATTCAGGAGTTATTGATGTTATACTTGCTTCTTGATTTTTAGTTTCTATCACTGTTAGGGGGCAAACAGGTTCACGGTGGCATATGATTTAGTTAAGCTGCTGAAATAAGTATTGTATAAAAGTTTCTAGCTTTTAAAGTGTGCAGTAACTGACAAAACAGAACAATATATAGTCATTAAGTATCAGTTGAAGTAAGGATTTTTAAAATGCCTTTACCTAAAAGGGAAATCAACAGAATCACTGTAGCATATTTGTAGTATGAATTCTCCAGAACTATTTAAGCTTTAAATAGTGTATAAACTGATAATTCATGATGATGTGAAAGATTGTTTTTCTTAAGTCTTCAAAGGCCAAAATACCTCGTTTGGTCATTTTGAGGCTCAGAAGATAGAGAAAATGACCTCGTTTGGTCATTTTGAGGCTCAGAAGATAGAGGACTTGGTCCTGGAGATTTATTTTTGTAGCTAACACATGCTTATGCAATAGAGTTATGTTTCTGTTGTCTTAGGTTTAACTCACCATGAAGATTTTTTCATAGTTTTCTTTATGGTATAAATACTGAAGTGGCCATACTTTATCTTCACATCTTTTTAACTGATAAATGCTGCATACAGAACAAATCATATTTTGATGCCCCTGGAAGATATTAGTTCAATTAATGATTGTGTGTATAGTTGCTATTTTGTAATCCCTTGTTTAGTATTTTATCAATATATTCCAAGGTCTTAGCTTCAAAACAAAAATTTGAGTCTTTTTTTGATGGTTTACTCTGAAAATAAAAGCTGGTAATAATAATAATAAAAGTTTCTATTAACCATTTGAAACATTCAATGATAATGAGCAGTGAATAGAAAGGCTGATGTCGTCTTAAAAGGGAAAAAATAATAACCACATGACAGAAAATGAGTTACCGGTTGGGCATCTGGTCTCTATTGCCCAAAAGCTTGCCAACTTTCCAGAAACAAATCTATTCCACCTTCCTTTTGGAAGACTGGAAAAACATTATTTAAATTAGAAATTCGAATAGTTTAGTTGGAAGGGACCTACACAGATCAAGTGCAACCAAATGTCAAAGTGGTGAGCATTGCTTATTCCTAAGACTGAAACACGAGTCACAGGTAGCTGGTTAGGAGATATCTGGGGTCCAGGCAATACTTCTGGCATGCTAACTTCAGTCTTCCTTCAGAGGGACTAGCACAGAAGAGCATGTTAAGTTTTGTTGTTGAGTCAAGTTTCCAATTTCTAATAGTAATTTTTCTCTTAAATACTGCTGAAAGAAGTAGCTTCATGTAATGTCTCAGTGTTCAGGGATTGGAGATTTTGGGAGATTTGTTGTCTTTCATTTTTTTCACCATGCTACTTGGCAATCATGGAGTTGAATAAATGAACAAAAAAAAAAACACATAACTTTGAGACCAAGTTCATAGTTTGGCTGCTTCTGCAGACCAGAGTAACTTCTTTACAGACTGCTGTAATATTTTCATGCAAAGGAGAGGAAGGTTAATGAGGGAATAAAGCCCTAATTGCTGAATTGGATTATACCTCTTAGCTCTGTGGATGGGTATTCAGCTGCTTGAAGCAGAGCACTGCACTGGAGGAGAACTCCTTAAAAATGGAACCATCGGAATCCATAAGGACTCTTCAATTATTTAATTGATGGCATTTGAAGTTTGATGCAGACTATATCTGCCCAGTCTAAATATGAAACACTTTTCAAGGAAAGATGGGGGCCTTAATGTTAGAAGGAAAGTACGTATTGGTACATGGAAACAAAACTTGTTGCTGCCTTTTCTAGAAACAGTTTCCACTTGGACATCACGTTACTGCAAATTAAACTGCTTTTACCTTATCTCTATGGCTGTGCTTCACAGACTTGCCTCCCCCTACCACATGCGCCATGCCTTCCTTGGTCTTTGTCAGCTGGACACGAGCCCAAGTTAGAGCAGGATGAATATCAGACATCAGTACGGTGATACAGTGCAGTACACTAGAAAATTGTTTCCACAGAAAAAATACCCAAATATCTGAATGTTATTAATCTGTCACTTGTACTAACACCAGTGCCAAAATTTAAAATTATCTTTTATTTGCTTACGTTGTCTGTAGGGATTCTAGTGTGCAGTTACACAGTAACCCCCAAATTTCTTTTGCTTTGGTTTCAGTGTATGTATTTGTAGTTACCACTTTGAAGTTTCTTACCACTTTGAAGTTTCTTAGTAAAGAGACCTCTGGTATATTTATTATTCCGATTGTTTTGAATACTGGGAGGTACAGCTCTGGAACAAAAGTATTCTGCTCTGTTATTGGTGTAGTTTGCTACAGCTGGTGGGTGTTGGGAAATACTGAGCTAGCAAGCATCTTGCTTCTTGGAAAAAATGCTCTCTGTACAGTGGTAAGAATAGTAAAAGAGGTTTCCAGTTCTCCCCTTCTCTGTAATTGTAAGGCATTGTTTCTTTAGCTGTGAGGCAGGATTACTGGGTGCATGTTTCATAAGTAATTATAAACTCTGGATCAGCCTGTTAGAAATATGCTATATCCATAAAAGGGTTGTTGGTGAGTCTTTGTCCTACTATTGTTCCAAGGTATATGCAGACACATATGAAAAGACTTAAATCATTATGGTACAGTATAAATTTCTTTAGGCATATTTTACAAGATAGCATCTGCTAAAAACTAATGTTGCTGCTACAATCCTTGCTTTACGTATACAACTCAAGTTGTATGCATCGTCTTGTACTCCTTCACAAGCATGTTGTTCCATCTCCTGTAAGTGATGGGATACGAGAGGAGGTAGATCTCTGCTCTGTCCTATATGGCTATTCTTACATAATGTTTATAAGGGACTATGGTTTTCAGTGCATTGTTCTGTGTTGTTGACTACACATTATTGCATTATAAAGCAATTTTCTGACTAGATGCTGTTCTCTGTGGATATGAAGCTGGGAGCTGTGGGCTGACATATGCTTTCAAAAAAAAATTCTACTTTGTAACCTAGAACAGTGCCTTGAACTCTTGCACTGGTGAGCATGACATGTGGCTTGTGGCAGTTCTTTAATGCACTGTGCTTTAACAGGAGGGAATTTGAGCTGAGCAGTTTCTGTCCAAGTCCCATTTCAATTGAATGAATAGAACTGTCCAAGTAAAGAAAAAATGCATTAATAGTTTCACTTCTTGGAAAGAACACTAACTGTCTTCCCCCCCCTTTTTTTTTTGGTTCAGAGATCACAAAGGACGTCTCCATGAAGAACCTGAACATGAAGACTGTATATGTTCGTGTTATACCCACCACAGCTGAATGTTGAGGATTCCACTTCTATGAATAAGACCATGTAGACTTTTTTCCACAAAAATGAATTTTAATTGGATTAGTATGCTTTTAGATTAACATCCAAGTTGTGTATGGTACTTTTAACATCTCAGATTGCACACAGGATGTTTTCTACCAGTGCATGTCTAATATGCTGCTCTTTGGTTTCAAATACAATGTATTTTCATTGTTACCTTACAATATTGTAAAAGCTGTTCAAAAAAAAAATGTCCAAACTCCTTAACCCTAGATATCTATGCAGTAATTTGCCTGAAAGAAATGGGACTAGTACCTCAGTGATGCTGTTCTCTGCCTGTCCTTTATGCAGGGGGCATCTTTGATTTTTCTAAACCATGGGTTACCTACAAGGCTCTATGATGTGTACACCATATTACAATAGCTTTGAAACTTGCTTAACTTGAATGGTTACCCAAATGTGTTCATTCATACTAGCTGGATTTTCATGAAGTGTGTGGTTGTTGATTTAAAATGCTCCTTACCTTCAGTTGTTGGAACAATAAATTTGCTTCATCTCCAAACTCGCTTCCCTGAGTTCAGAGTACTTCACTTCCCTACAATTCCCTACTTCCTACAGCACAGCATTCCATGTGGATCAGGTGAAACCTCAAGAAACTTGAAACCTGAAAATGTCCATACTGAATGCTAATGACTGGGTTGTGATACTCTTGGGTTACGGGGTTTTTATTTATTTTGGGGTGGTGGTGGTTTGTGCATTTGCTTCAGTTTCAGATTTAAAAGCAGGTTTTAGAAGAAATTTGTGTTGGGTTTTTAGTTTTTATAAAGCTCAATCCTATTTTGCCAGATGTTTTAGTGTTAACCTCTCTGTCCATCAGTGAGTGAAACAACAGGCAACCCTTTTATGGTTGAGGATGCTTTTGGCTAGTTTTAGATGACTGAAGTCATGTTTAAGTTGCACTGCATTTCAGTAGTTTTGTTAATCAGTGTTGAAACTTACTACTGTACAGAACACAGAATTCGTGAGGTTTACTTGCATACAGCTGCATTCACTGCTGTGTCTTTATTAGCTTCCTCAGAACAAGATTACATAAACTGTGAACAAGTGTATTGACAGAGAAAAACATTTTATAAGAATAACCAAGTCTTGCTTAGTATGTTTTTCCATTGCTGTTTTTCATCTTTACACTAACTATGAATATAAACCAAAGCTTTTTTTTGTCACACTAAATTAGTAGGAATAACTATAAATAAATGTTCTGAGCAACTACTGTGCTTTATTGGACCATACCAAAGTCTGTAAGTACTCATTTGAAGTAAATCAAGTCTCTGGCATTCAGTATACATAAAATTACTTCTATCAGTATTAAAAATGTCAGTGCCTGAACCTACTGAATCACTGGCCCATTCAGTTTAATGAATATTGGACATTGCATTCTACCTTTCCCTTTAAGACAGCTTGTTTATCTTCTTATTGACTTACTGACATGAAAATCAAATAGGACTCTGATTTGTATTGACTCTTTTCACATTTAAAAAAAAAAGTCCAGTTTGTCTTCTGTGAAAGTAAGATTGCTGATAGTAAGCTGAATGACTTTGCTTTACTGCTCATGGAGAATAAATGAAGGTGGCAAGTGACTACAGTCTATAACCTCATCCTTAATGAGATCATCTAAGATGACATCATTACCTTGTTAAAGAATATATTTGGGACTTATTGTTTTTGTAACTTTTTTCTTAAGGATGTTGGCTGCCCAATTTCTGTATAACGACTAGACTGAATTATATGTTTGCTTTCCAGTGAATGAAAAGCCTGGCTAAGATTTATGAATTCATCCTGAATTACAAATAGATAATATCCTCAACAGAACCATTTTTCTTCCTCAAATATATTTATAGCTACTTAATGTCAAAAATAATTTACCCTGAAGAGAAGCGATGCTTTCTGTCGATCGTGTGTCGATCTGCTCGAGGGAAGGAAGGCTCTGCAGGAGGATCTGGATGGGCTGGACGGATGGGCTGAGGTCAGCTGTATGAAGTTCAACAAGGCCAAGCCCCAGGTCCTGCACCTGGGGCGCAACAACCCCAAGCAGAGCTACAGGCTGGGAGATGAGTGGTTAGAAAGCTGCCTGGCAGAGAAGGACCTGGGAGTATTGGTTGATAGTCGGCTGAATATGAGCCAGCAGTGTGCTCAGGTGGCCAAGAAGGCCAACAACATCCTGGCTTGTATAAGAAGCAGTGTGGCCAGCAGGGCTAGGGAAGCGATTGTCCCCCTGTACTCTGCTCTGGTGAGGCCGCACCTCGAGTACTGTGTTCAGTTTTGGGCCCCTCACTACAAGAAGGACATGGAGGTGCTCGAGAGAGTCCAGAGAAGGGTGACGAAGCTGGTGAGGGGTCTGGAGAACAAGTCTTGCGAGGAGCGGCTGAGGGAGCTGGGATTGTTCAGCCTGGAGAAGAGGGGGCTCAGGGGCGACCTTATCACTCTCTATAGGTACCTTAAAGGAGGCTGTAGCGAGGTAGGGGTTGGTCTATTCTCCCACGTGCCTGGTGACAGGACGAGGGGGAATGGGCTAAAGTTGCACCAGGGGAGGTTTAGGTTGGATATTAGGAAGAACTTCTTTACTGAAAGGGTTGTTAGGCATTGGAATGGGCTGCCCAGGGAAGTGGTTGAGTCACCATCCCTGGAGGTCTTTAAGAGACGTTTAGACGTTGAACTTAGTGATATGGTTTAGTGGAGGACTTGTTAGTGTTAGGTCAGAGGTTGGACTAGGTGATCTTGGAGGTCTCTTCCAACCTAGACGATTCCGTGATTCTCTGACCTTAGTCCAATAATCTCATACTTCACCTGAGGTATAGCTGAACTGGTTTTCCTGGGTTTTCTGTATGTAATTGACTGCTTTATGCTGAAAATGAAAATTGTCCTTTCCCTTGACTTCACGCATGAGCTTTCTCTACAAAGATGTTCTGCAGAATAGTACTGCTTGTTAAAATACTGTGGCATGCTGATGAAACTTGCTGTCAGAAGTAAAGGATTTAAGTTATTTATTCACAGGAAAGGGATGAAGGAAAAATTGCTGATAATTCTGTATGTGTCCCTTAGTTCAAAACCTATGCAAAGGGCATACATTTGAAATAATCATCACAGCAATGTCTTGAGACTGAGTCAGCAAAGGCAGCGCTGTGCTTCTGTAGATCTGAAGTTAGCCCAGCTGGTGCGTGCACGAGGCTGCACGGAGCTTGGTGTATCAGCATGATAGGCTTTAAGGAAAGCTTCCTACCCACTACCTGCTTCTCAGAGCGTGGTTACAGAATAATACAGTCTGTACCATGCTCTGAAAAGCAACCTTAAAAAGCAGAGGGAGGCACAAGCCATAGTTTCAAGAAAAGGGGATGACAGACTACAAATTAATGTGAAGCATAGTGTTTTCTCATCCTGCTTCACCGTAACTGCAGGTGCAAACAGAAATCTGGAAGAATGTTTTCCTGTTTCTTGTGTTCTCACCAAAACCTGAGACAAAATATGACCAAAAAGATAACAGAACAAGAACTGCTTTTACAGAGTTTGTGGTGTATAGGCACAGACGGTACCTGTAATGTAACACTTCTGTTTAGACACTGCCTTAACAGAGGGACGCTGCATACCTGGCACCTCACGTTTGAATAGTTACAGACGTCTCTAAATTTGTCTTAATGTTATCTAGCTGTGTTTCTTTCATCTTAGTAAAATGCAGGTATATATTCTTGGTGCTTGACCTGGAATACCAGTGTAAGAAAGCACTTCCACTTGCTCTCAGTGTGACAGGTGGGTGTGGTGTTTCCCTTGCCCTGCTTCACCTCAGCCTCCTTTCTTTAGTGCACACACTCCATTCTTCACTTTGTTTTTCTTCATCCTTTTTTATTTTTTACCTTGTTGCTTTTAGTTTATCAGCCATGGTTTTCAGTCCATATCCACGTACTCCTCGTGTGTTGCAAATGACTGGAACAGAAACAGAGATGTGCCCTTGCATTCTCCAGTCTGATCATAGCATTTATGGGCATTTCCATCCTTGTGCTATTTCTGCCTTTGGTAGGCTCAGTAAAGGCTGGCAGAGGGGAAAAAGCATATTTGCTTAGGACAGGTAATGGAAGAATGAGACCGGAGATTATCAGAGGACACTTAAAAATGCATCTGAAAATGCTTTACATCAACCTTTTACATAAGTAGTATGTAATTAAAAAAAAAAAAAAGTTGCAGAATTATAGTTTAATTTTACTTTCAGCTGCTGCTCTATTGGCTGTGGTCTCATCTCTAAAACAAACTGACAATTTTTGGAAAAAGTTGTGACCCATTTGGGTGAACTTGTGCTTTTTCTGCCTTCTCCATTTTTGTATTTTTAATATTAGATAATATCTAATAATTTCTTGACAGAATTTGTCTCATGGGATCTTGAAGTGGGAAATTTTCTACTAATTTTTTTAATGACTTTTTAAATGCACTTCTATAACTTCATCTAAGTTGGGCTCGATGTGATACTCTTCAGTATTTATGTACTTCAATTAACTTCTCCCTTAAATAGCTTGTTATATAAACTAAGTCTTGGACCACTCTTGCCTCTCCTCATATAGAGAAAAGCGCTGCCTAGGCACTCACAGAACTGTGTTACACTATTTATTATACTCTGTAGGAGTTTGTATCCCTGCATCCTGATGCAGACTGCTAACTTTCTGGTGTTGCCTCTCATCTGGTAGCAGTACAGCAATCTCTATTTCTCACTCATTGAGATGTATGCAGCGTCCAATGAGCTGCAACAGCTGCACTCTGCTGAACCAGCTTTTCGCTGTCCGGGAGCTGTAGGCACTGACACAAAATAGAACTGTTATTGTATCCAGCTGTGGTTTAAAAAAGAAAAATTGAGACATCCTTTTCTCACACATGGCTCTTCCCTCCTTCCCCCTGCCCTGTCTCAAATAATCGCCCTTTGGATCTATGGTGGCTGGTTTGGGCTCAAAGCACTTTCATACCTGTCCCATTCCTACCAGATGGGAATTCCCTGGCTGACCCTAAGAGCACCCCTGACAGCAAATTTAGCAAAAGGGCATGACATCAGCCAAGACTGGCAACAGGCTTACATCCTTATTAGGCTTAGCTGAGATACACCAGCAAGGCTACGTGGACAGTAACAGGGCTGTTTGTTCCCTGTCAGTTCAGTTGCCAACTTTCCCCACAACAAATCAAACTGTAATGGTGGGTCAGACTAGCCAAACACCACAGTAGTTTTATTCCCTTTTTTCAGGTGATTGTGTAACAGACAAAAACTTGCATTTCTGTTTTGCTTTCTTACAGTAAAAATGTAGTGAATATTGGTATCTTTTTGCAAGTAACATCCTTCCAGAGAGAAGACTGTTTTTAAGGAAAAAAAAAAAAAAAAGTTTCTCATCATGTTTTAAGTTGAATAGTAGCTGATCAGCTGTACAGCTCTTTTGCAACTCAGAATATCTCTATTTCTGTTCTTCAGTGGAGATGGAGTCTAGTTATCCTTGTCATTACTGGTTAAGCATAAACCATTATTCAGTGTGTCTTTTTTTATCAGATTTGTTATGGGGTAGACTTGACACTGATTAAAGAAATTGGAAAAAATAATGTATGCAACTACATAACAGAATGTGTACTTCAAAGTAGACTAAAATGTTTTCTTTCTTTCAAAGATGGAATGAAAGAAGAGAGCAGTATCATCCTCACAAGGAAGCAGCTTTACAGCATGAGTTAATTTTACTCTTGCTGTGCTATGAGTGGTGGTTAACTGGGGTTGGGGGAGGGTGTCTTCAATTATCTAATGTTTTCCCTAATTAAAATGTTTATGTAACCAATATAATTATAGCTTTTATGTAATTGGGGAAAAAAAAAAAAAAAAGGTTCCTATTTCAGTATGTCTGGGTATTTCAGTTAATTTCCAGTCTCTGTCTGTACAGAGTTCTAATGAGGGGTCACAAAGCTCCTCAGAAGACTTCTAAAATTCCTTGCAGATGCAATTAGGATAAAATTGCCCCTAAAGATATTTAAAGTTTTTAAAGATGTTCTTGAGTCAGAGATAAGGGAATCCTGTATACATTACCCTAATTTTGCAGTTTGTTCCTAGCTCTGTTTACTGTTCAAAACAGGGCTGTTAAAATATCCTCAATAAGCAAAAATGCACCCTGGCACTTAATATTTGCTATATTGGATTAACTATGACAGCTAGACAACCGTGCAGAAGGTAGTTCCATGGAGTATCACTTGCAGTATACCTGAAGGACAAATTTTCTTTACTTTTCACGTAATTAATTTTCCAAATGTGAAGGCAATCAGTTTCTTGAACTAGAGCATGTATTGTGTAATTAATAGCACAAGCAATATCATAGGATCTTTGGGACTTAAATTGCTTATGGACATCATTGGCATTGCAACTGGGAGGAGGGGAGAACCGTAAGGAACACTCCAAATTTCATTTAGATCTTATACTGCAAATCCTGCTTATGGACACGATACTGTCTAGACAAGGATGAAGGATCCTGAATGTTTCTGAAGATTAGTGAATGTTTCTAAGATGAAAAGTTGACTACTGGGTCAACTGAACAGGCCAAAAAATAGGCTTATGTTCTTTAAAACCAATAGCTTTAACGTAAAGGTAGTTATGACGGATTAGTAATTAAACAAGACCCAATAATTTCCTACTCTTGCCAAACAACTACAAAACAAAAAACAAACAAACAAACAAAAAAGCTAGCACTGGAATGTATAAACAAGGCTTATCTTACAGATAAGACTTATCTGTAAGATGATGAAGTGATCCTTCCACTTGAGTACTGATAGCATTCCCACTGGAGAATAGCAATGACCTCATCTTCAAGAAGTTGAAGTTAAATTGGATGGGAATTTTGGCCACACATCAGGAAAAGCCTTCTGATTATAATAATCTACCCCTAGAATGGGTGGCCTAGGAGGGTTTAGGATCAAGGATGGTTTTAAGAAGAGGTTATGAGTGGGGCTCCTACGAATGGCTTGGATACAGCTCTTCCTGGAGCTGGACGTAGACTGGAAAACCTCTCAAAGGCTTTTCTGACACCTTTTTTTTTTTTTTTTTTTTTTACATCTATTTTGTCACCTAGGGAAAAGACAAGTTTTCAGAAAATTCTTTACATATTCCAGTCTGTCATTAACTTGTCTATGAAAATGATTGTGGAAGGAATAAAACAAACTGTTCATTAGTTCTAAGGCATGTATTCTGTTTAGATGTCTATAAAAATGTGTCCATCATTCTGATCTGAACACTTCTATTGCACCTTGAATGTTTTTACTGCACTCACTCTTTGATCTTACGCTGTGCTATATAATCTATTGTCATCTGAAAGAAGCGTGCCAGCAGAAACGCTGGTTAGGTGAGTCAGACCTGCATTTGAGTATACATAGTAGGCCGTTCTGTATGTGGTTTATCAGCTGCTACATGTACAAACCAGATGCACTAGCAGATTTTGCTAGCAATATTTGAGTACCTTCAAGAATCTGTCATTCACCTGGTGTTAAATGACTGGCATCTAACTTAAACTATCAGCTCTGCCAAGAGAATGAAAGTGACTGTATTAAAGGCACAGAAAGAGGTTTAAATAATAATAATAATAATTTTCTATGTGTATGATGGCTGTTTACTCCAAAGGACAACTAAGAGGAAAAACTCAAATGAATTGGAACACTTAGCTTACTCTGCAAATCACTGGATGATACCATTAGTTTTGTAGGCTTCAGAAGAGCTTACTCCTGATCTTAACTCCCCAAGTGATTTCACACAAAAAGCAGTGTTTTGGGTTCACCTTTTTTATGGTCTTTCTAAATGTCTTTCTCAGCTGCTTTACTGTCCTTTCAGTGGCATAAACTTATGGTTCAAAGCTAGCAAAGCAGATTACGTGGTAAATAGCCACAGGAGTTTTTGCTTTCCCATCCTAAAATAAAAATAATAAAAAATAAGTACCTTTGAAGAAAAAAGTAAAAAAGCAGCCATGTACGTAATATCTCACTTCTAATATATTATAAATAATTAACAATGTGAAGATGTAATTCCTCATGATGGAATGGTATCAGAACATCTGTATGTGTGATCTTTCAAGTGCACTGATGGTCAACATTGCAGGATTAGTTTTTTTTTCCTACCCTATATCCAGTGCTAGACTTTCTTCCTTTTACAATATGTAGTTCTGAATCTCAGTTTTTACAGAAAGCCTTTAATCTCTTCCACTCTGTTGCTGCATACAACCACTGCCTGTGAATCTCTGCTTTCCTTGGAGGAAGGAAGACAGCAGAGAACCAGTAACATTAATCTTCCACATCAGAAAAGGAGAACAAAAATCTACAAAAAGGCACCACAAATGTAGACTTAATGGTCTGTCCAAATGGCATTTTTATGGTGGTATCATCAAGTACAAAATACAAACACAAACGGAGTATTCTGAAGAATGACAGCAATCTTGCCAACTCTGAATTTGACAAAAATGTCTAATATTTAGCCCTGACCTCTATTATTGAGATAAGTAATATTTTCTGCTATAAGTAATATTTTCTAGTGGCCGCACAAGCCTATAATCAAGGCAGATGTGTTAGGGGAGGCACTAACCTGAAGTTGCACAGCAAAACACTAATGATCTGAAAGCATTGCTTCCCTGCTTCCCTTTTACATATTCCTGTGTGATGGTATGTTGCACACTGCAACATTGTTCTTGGACTGTGAGCTTGTTTTGATGACTTACTGCACAGACATATTTTTTCTTGCACTTGTATTGTAGTTTCTTGTGTATGGACTCAAGGTGCTATTGGATTCAAAGCCACATTTCATAAAAAGACCTTGGCTCTGAGCTGAACCTGAAGGGTACAAACATGGTGACTGCTGCCAGAGGGCCCAGTCTTGACATCTTCATTTTTTCCTCATCACTGACAAACTTGGATGTTCTTAAGATTAATGAATGGTATAGTGATGTTACGCTGCTGTTTTCCAAATGGTGTTTTGCATCTGACAGTTCAATAATGTATATTTATATTTTTAAATATTAAGGGTCTCTTTGAAGCCTTGGTGTTCAGTCTGTCCAGAGTTAATTTCCAGGTTTGAATTATTGTTGTGATGTACATGAATTGCAAAATGAAACTCTGGCTTTATTTGTTAATTACATCACGCATATGTGACATGAACAGTGGAGTCATTGGTGGGCAGGAAGAACATGATTTCTTCTAAAGCCAAGAAATAGGCTGATTATTTTGTAGGTTTGCATTTTTATACATTAATATATTAATTTGCGGCCTGTGAGTCTTGTCCTGCTTTCTGCTTAGCTCAGTAGCAAAGCATCAGCTCTGCTATATTCCTCCCAAAGCTGCTATTCACAGCGTGAATCCAAAGTAATCTCTGTTGTATGATGTAAAAACAAAACGAAACAAAAAAAAAAAAAAAGGAGAAACTGACCAAGGATTCACTAGCAGCACTTTAATTCTTAAATAGTTCTCATCATAATAGAAGGAGGAAGAAAAAAGGAATGAAGCCATTACAAAGTGAAAGATTTTCATCCAAATGTATATACATAATGAAGAGAAAGAAGATGAGGGAAAGGAGGTACTGAGTATATATAGTCCATATAGTCTATATTGCAAGATAAGCAAATGGTTTTAGGGTGTTAAGAGTAGCAAGAGTCCAAAGTAATTTACAAAGGGCAATAATAAAATATTTAAGATTTTTTAATATCCTTTTGTAACACTATGCCTAAAATATTGCCTATTTAAAACTGTTCTTACATGCAGCAGGGATCACTTTTAAAAAATCCCTTCAAAGGAATCATTAAATATTTCAGAGTTGTAGCTTGCAGTTCTGTGTTATGAAGGTCCCAGCGTTTTCCTTGTGACTAGGGAGTGATCACAACCCCACGGTATTATCCTGAGGAAGAAGAGACAGTTTCTGAAGCAGACAAATCTTGGTCTGTTATTGGTTGTCCAAAGAAAGTTGAAAAGTGGTGCTTTGTGGTTTTGAGTTTTGTAGAAAGCCCAGGTACACCTGGAAGGACTGTCTGCTTTCAGTAAGATATTCTGCTTAATCAGCAGACTGCTGAATTTTGCATTAAATCCAGCTTTCATATAGATTTAATCTCATGATAAAGTGGCTAATACTAAAGCCACAGAAAAGCTGTAGTGTTTCGTGTTAATTCAGTGGTGGCAAAAGTAGAGATGTGCTATCAAAGGTACGTCTGGGAGAATAAATCTTTGTACTTGGCGGTCAGGCATAGGTAACTTGACAAGGAATCTACACTTTGGAAATCAGGAATTGCATAATAATGTGATACCAAACAACGATGAGTACAAACAAACAAAAAGGCTGTACAGGTATAGATATAGATGTAATTGAGAAAGGTGAATTGCTACAGTGAAATAAAAACATTTAAAAATTTAATTAGTGAAGTTCTTACGGCTTCAAGGTCAATAGCAAGTTAGCAAAGATTTGAGAGATCTGTGGTTTCTGATATATGTGTACCTGCCTGGGAGCCATTTACGGTTTCCTGTTGGATATTCTATTTTTCCTAGTAGAACAATATCAAAATTCTGCAGCTCATCTACATTTACCGTTTTGAGACACAACAGTGTAGCATACTTCATCCTCCTGTTCTTTGGATAAAGCTTGTTAGTAAAGGACATGTAGACCTGGTACACTTCTAACAGCTGAGGCTGAAATGTAGTGCCGGTGTTGTCAGCACAGGAGAGATGAATTAACAAAATGACTTTTTTTACATTTCAAGTACAATATCAATCCTGCTGACCTTTAAACTTCTTAGAAATATCAAGCTAAATATGAATTCTTTATCTCCTTAAAGTATTGTCTTTTTTAAAAATGGATAAACACAAGCAACTCTTACCACCATCCTCTTTGCACAAATAGTGAGTTGGTACAGCAGGATACGTCAGATGTTGAAGTGTGATGTTCTGCATTGCTAGACAACAACAGAAAATAAAGCACAGAATAAAACATTCTATTTTTGTTTTGCTTATGTATTACTGGAAGTATGGGAGTTTGTTCTGCCCTTAGTGTATCTATTCACTTTTGTCTAATTTGCTTTCCCATGTGGCTAAATAAGAGAATAAAGGCACGACATTAAAATGAGATGTGACAAATGATGGAAAAGCAAAAGTCATCTGGAGGATGAAAGTGTTTCATGGGTTTCTGGGGCTCTCAGCCCCTCTCTTGCTTGCAAATCCTAAAACTGAAAGGGGTGGAAGGGCAGAGTGTTCCTCTCCCCTTCTTCACCTCTTTATGTCTGCTCCCACTCTCACTCCCCTGCCCCAAATATATGCTCAGTTTTAAACTCAGCATCGCTGCCATGCTGTACAATTCACTTCGACAAAAATTGGTTCATGGAAACATTTACATAGTCTTTTTTCTTTCCTATGGAAAACATGATTTATTGAAGGTTGTAGCTTGGCAATGTAGCATCTGAATATGAGCACCACTTTTCCACAAAAAAAGGAGGGTTTACTTGTCTTTACCCACTTTAAAGTTGAGTCACTTCCTATAAATATCCTGAACATAATGAGGATTTAGGCATGAAACAGTCTGTACTAGCATTTTAAGAACCAATTTTGTATTTTTCATACACTTGAAATACATGCCAGGCTAATCTTAGAATGCCTTTTAAAGCTTAGCAAGGTCAAATAAGTGCTTTGTGCAATCACACACGTAAGTTGTATTTAACTTTTCATTAACTTTTCAGTGTGCTAAAAAATATGCATAATTCATTTCCCTGCTGTTTTTCACTGTAACCATATGATAAATGGTGAGGGGGAAAAAGATGAGATTGGTGAAGCTTTCTCATGTATGCTACCACTGAGAAACCACTACAACTGCCAACTTAAAGAGTCTGTTGCTGTCTAGGTTCATTTTTATTCAGATTCCAGTAAGTTGTATAATTAAAAGAATATTAATCTGTACTAAGTACAACTACTTGAACACCCCCTTATAATTGCAGAACTTTGCAATAATTACTGCTTTAGTATAGACTTTCTGATTAATACAAGCCATTGCAGTTCATTAAAAGTAAGTAACATGCATACGTGGTCTGTGAAAAGTTTTAAGGAACGGCTGAAGATTTGCTTGTACCTTTTTGCTGTGCCATGAAAGACAGATGATTTTCCTTTATGGATTTACCAATGTCCTGTGTAATAAAACAACCTTTCTTCAAATGCATATTCTTATCTAGGCTTGCTTTCCTTGCTCTTACATAACTGAACACACACTTAAGACAGCTCTCTGTACTTATTTGCAGACTGCAAGATGGTCACGGTATCTGGGAAGATACTGCTTTCTGCAACAAGAGTTGATTCACTGCCTTAACTCAACCTTTTACGTTTGCCTTAGGGCAGAAACTTCCGGATTTTCCTTATTGAAGCTCACATAAGATCGAATCAAATATGTATTTGAACTATGAACATTGGTGTGCCCAAGAAATAAACCAGAGATGGTAGAAAACGCAGAGGAAACAGCAGTAACTTCATTTACAAGACCTAGCCTTGCCTGCCTCACTCTGCTCTGAAGAGGACAGTCCATCTTTGGTGCCTCCATTCTGTGCAAATGCCTCGTTCCTCTCCACCAACACAGAAGGTAAAGAAACAGCTTGGAGTAACCAGAAGTACTGTGCTGGGGAAGAAAGTCTTGGTACTGTTCATTCCTGGAGAAAACAAGCCATCACAGTGCAAACGGGGACTTCTCAGAGACCCAGGGGCTTTTTAGCCTCATCAGTCATCCCAGAGTTGTTTGACCAAGCTATGACGGAGGAACAGGCAGACCGCCCACCACAATCTGTTCAAACACCATTGTAGCTTTTGTTTTCTGACATACATAGCCCAATTCATCCCTGCTGCTGAGATCCAAACTTTCTAGGCATAATTAGGACAGATAGCCATGTGTAGTAACCTTTCTAGTTGCCACACTCAGGAAACACAGCACATTAGGTTTTTTTCCTCTGCTATTCAGTAAGAAAATCTTGTTTATTTTGGTAAGATATATTTGCAATATAATACATAAAAGTAATATTTACCTCATTAGATATCATTTGTGAATGAGGATAGAATATGCATCAGCCCAAAAGCAATAACAGACTAGCAGCAAAATATCATTTACAAACATAAATCATTCAAATTCCATTTTAAGAGGATAATATTTTACTTCCCCAGATTACTTGCTTGTGGTAGGATATCATATACTTATAAGAAAAAGCATAAGCCACTCTAGGAGGTAATTAAAGGTTTTTTTTTGTTTGTTTGTTTTTGTTTTTTGTGGGCTTGGGTGGGGGTATTTTTGTGTGATAGATTGGCATTTGGCATTGTGTGTCAAGCACCATCCCTGATAGTGTTCTCATTCAATTATCACCAGAAAACACTAGCGACAACATAGTATTTCCAACACCAGTAAATTTGGAGAAACTGAGGTTGCTCAAGAAAAGCATTTGAAAATAAAATCCATCCTTACATTGACCCATCCAAGATGATTAGTTAAAAGCTGTATAGGAAGTCAGATTGAGAGATAGGGTTTGGCTGCTTCTTGTCAGCAAATTGTTGCTGATAAAGAGCAGGTTTAAAACTTTGTATGACAACTTTGATGGGAATTCAACAAGTCTGACTCTTTAATCAAGGCTGTGGTGTGGAGGCTAATTTCATTCATCTGTGTGGGATACAGAATAGTTGAGGCTGGCTAGCACCCCCAACTTCTCTGCTCAAAGCACATTCAACTACAGCAGGTTGCCCAGGACCTTGCCTGGCTAGGTTCTGAGCATCTCCAAGGATGGAGCCTCCACAACCTCTCTGTGCAGTCTGTGCAAGTGTTTGACCATCCTCAAAGTAAGAAAAGGTATGGTTTAAAAAATAATAATAATTTTTAGTGTTTCCATGGAATTTCCTGTATTTCAGTTTGTGCCCATTGCCTCTTGTCCTGTTGCTGGGCACTGCAGAGAAGAGCCTGGATCCATCTTCTTTGTTTCTTCCCGCTGGGCATTTAGTCTTATTTATAAGATCCCTCTGAGCCTTCTCTTCCCCGAGCTGAACAGACCCAGTGTTCTTAGCCTCTCCTCACGGGATGGATGCTCCAGTTCCTTAATTGTTCCCATGGCCCTTTGCTGAACTCGCTCCTGTAAGTCCAGGCCTCTCTTGTACTTGGAGGCCACCAGCACTGGACCCTGCGCTCTGGGAGCGTCTCACCACTGCTGAGTGGGGGACAGATCATCTCCCTTGACCTGCTGGTAGTGCTCTGCCTAATGTGGCCCTGGAGGCTCTTTGTCTTTCTTGCCATAATGCCACTCAGACTTCATTAATACTGAAACTTTCTGGATTTTTTTTTTCTCTCTAATCTGGGATAATCAGTCGACACTATAAATTTATGTTGATGCAAATAAAATAAGAATTTATTGTCTGAGAACAATTAAAAGTAGTTTTAAACCGGGAGTCATTTTTTACCTAGAAGTTCCAGATCAATACAAATCAATATGTTGCTGAAATGCTACTAGAAAACAAAAAGCTGAACGAAGAACGAGAAAAAAGGTTTGCACTTTTTCCATCCATAATGTATTCCATGTCCACATTTTTCCTTTCTGCTGTGTGTACTCATCAATAGAATATATGCTCAAGATCATCAGACAGGTATATGGACTTAATTATAAGACAGTACAAGACATTAATCCTATTAAGGTGACTAATGTAGGTGTGTAGTTACCTTAAACTCCTCTCCAGATAATGGGAAGATGCAAATAGTGATACTGAAGAGGTCTTAGGAGACCCGAATAGCCATCTGGATGTATTTATTTCTCTTTTGATTTTCTGTATGCGTATGTGTGTACACACACACTGGAGTCCAGGAGGAATGCTCCAAAGCTCAGCGTTATGCCTAAGTATAGTGAATATAAGCCTATGTAATCATGATGAAGTATTAAACATACAGGTTAGACCCTGGTAAGAACTAACCCTTTTAGGAATTAAAACCTGGTGGTGAGATCACATACGAATGTTATGGCTGTGCATGCTAAGAATATGAACTATCTTGCTGCTGCCATTTCCATATGCAGTTAACCACGGGACTACTGAGACAGCACATCATATCAGGCATGCAGATAACTGTGGGATTAATTTGCAAGCAGGCTGGGAGGTACCCGAGTCTGTCCATGTCTGACAGGAATACTTACGTTCTTCTCACCTCAGAGCTCATTTGTAGTAATTGCTAAGAGATTCAAAGTTACTATTTATAGAGAGCTTTGGAGACATAAGTACTATATTCATCAGCAGAAGTATTCGCCAGAAACTGAAAAAGTGAAAAAGCAGACTTCATGTTGATAAATTGCTGAGAGGTCTAATAGCATTGTTAACTTCCTTTTGCAGTGACATGGGCTCTCCTGAGTCGATCCAAGGGCTTCCTGATAGTATTTTTCTGGCGTCTATGTCTTAAAGCAACCACTTGCTTAAAATGTATGTTGGTAGATTTGCCTTGCCCTTGTGCTGTTTATCATTAAGAGTTTAAATACAAAAGGTAAGGGACTTCCAACAAAATAGTATGTATGTAACTGATATTCTTCAGTCTTTAGAAGATATTCTAAAATGTTATTATTCTCAAAGCAAATGAATCATTCTTACCCAAACATCAGCAAGCTAAACATGGTATTTATACAATGACCATTGGGACCGTTTGTAGATTCTATGTTTGCTAAATCCATCTTTATTTGCAACAAGAATTCTGTTATTGATAAATATCTTCTTTTAGGGATTTTGTGTAATATTTATTCTGGAAATTTCCACTGAAACCACAGACGACAACTCATATTTAAATCAATGATTCTATTTCCCCTTGGGAAGCTGCTGTAGAAAGCAAGGACTGACTTTTAATTTGTGGGAATGTTGAGACAAGTTTGCCAATAGCCAGCTTGTTTTCCAGCACTGACCTTTTAGATGTTGCTTTATGTCTTCACTGCTTTTTTGAATTTTACTCTTACTTCTTTACCCACATCCCATGTCTAACGATTTAATTATCCTTCCCATTCAGAATCTTTGCTGCTAGTGCTAAGGATTATGCAAACCATTGCCTACTTCACCCTATCAATATTTTTCTTGGAACTCAATGTCAAGGTAGAAAATAGTTTCAAATTACTTAGTTTCAGAAGTAAGGTAGAAAATTTAAAAGAAAAGAGCTGTGATAGAGGAGATTGTTTGTGATTTTAACTAGTGTCTTCAAAATACATCTAAAACTTGTCTTTGTCCTGAACTGTAAAATAACTGTTGCTGTAATTTAACATTCAATTCTGAGAAAAGTCAGATTATGCATCTGGCAAACTCACTTGTGGTCCTTTCAGAAAAGATATAATCATTGTATTATGTTCTCTCCACTGGCCATATTCTTCCAACTCTGTTGCTGTTGTGATGGGTTTTGTTTTCCTTTTTTGTGGGCTTGCCTGTTTGTTTATAATAGAGATGATATGGACGCTACCCCCAGGTTACCAAGGTCACAGAAACTGTCCTTTTATATTTTTTCTAAGTGCTCTTGGGTGCAAGATTATCAACTTTTTATCAGGTTTAACAAATTACTCAGTTTCAGAATTCCTTTTGCCAGGGAAGCACCAGATTTATTTTCTAGAGTCACAGATGCTAACAGGGTCAGCAAACAGGAACTTCATTCAGACCCTGTGTCTGGCCTATGCAGTTGCTACTGACATCTGATGGAGGTTCAAGTCCCCGTATGTTCAGTACAGCTGAAGATAGGCCATTTCAAGGGCATTTCATGTAGGTATACGTATAATATGCATTTTGCACTAGACTCCAGTTCTTTTTGCTTTGATGCTGAATTAGAACTGTGAAATAATAGTTGCAGAATAACCCAATACATCTAACAATCCTCTGGTAACAGTTTTTTTTTAAACAAAGTGATGATCAGAATTTTGTTATCTTCTAGTCTTTTCCCGCAGTGTATGACATTCAGATGTTAAATGCAAAAAGCAACTTCATGCAGAACTGCAACAGGCTGAGTGCTATACAACTTCATGGCAATGTCAGAGAATGTGTTACTGTCATAGCCTTTGTCTGTCGTAACTCTGGCTCTTAAGAACAATAGAGATGCAGGACTGGTTGTTTTTTGCGTGGGAGACTGTGATGTGAGGGTGTGAAATTACTGCAGGAGATCACACTGGTGATTCATGGGGATATACTTTCTACTGTATCAGATACTGGACTTATGCCATAGCTTGGTGGCATATGATACCATGAGAGTTTTCTCTTAAGAGCAACTAAGACTGAGTCTGAACGTTCTCGTAATCAAACGTCTAACTCTGTTACAAGAGTAGCACTTCAAGGCTGTAAGTCAAATACTGGTCCTCCAAATATCCTTCTGAGTCCTGATATTTCAAAAAGCCCTGTGTTTTTGTGTAATGACTCCTCATAAAAAACTTTTGCCTGCTTTGTGAAGAATGATGACAGGTTTTATGATTGCACTTTGCTCTCTTAATCTATGTACTACTACATTTTTGGCAGATCAAGTATTCTTCACTTCCATTCTTAGTGTTGCCATTTGGCACCAGCAACACTTCAAAGGTAAACTCTCTAAGTGCATACGGATTCCTTGGAGTGGAAGATGTTATGAATATATGATATGAAAACGTTATTGTTATGCTTTATATATGTACATTATTTTAAGAAATTTCATAAAGTACACTGAAATAAAAGAATGGCTATTTCATTCTTATATAATTACAGCCAAACTGTAAGCTATTGAACTGGCATCCATTATCCCCTCCCCTCTGAAATGTCCTTGAAATTCCTCCTCTGTTTTGGTAGTGTGGAAATTAAGCTGTAGGTTGTGAAAATAACGTGAAGCTGAAACCTGAGAAGAACTGTCTGACAAGTATAATTCATTATTAGATCATTCAGACTTAAGGCATGCATAGTGCCAAAGAGTTTGGTGATTGCAGGTAAAGGTGCACCTTCACATTTTTTAAACCAAGTAGATCACCTCCACTATGCATATATTCCCTGATTAAACAGGAAAATGAAGAAGAATTTAAAGGAATACCTAAACCTGAGAGAATGTGTAATTTAAGGAATTTAGGGAAAATTTAGGGAAAACCATGATGGGAATAGTCTTAAGTGTTAAATTATAGGAGATTAGTTGAAGCTGTTACTGTTAACAGCATGCTTTAAAAGCTGACAGCTTCTAAAGCTGTCAGAAATTATATATAACATACATATGTTTTCATAGGAAAAGATTTTCATAGGCAAAAGATAGTAAAACAGAGAAAGTTTCTCTGTCTTTTGTTGTTTATTACAAATGATAAACAGCCATGCAATTTTGCTATTTCACCATCATTTAAAAATCAGTCATAGGGGCTGAATATCTTAAGATATTGTTTGTTCTGCTCTGCAGTTATTAGTCCCAGCTGCAGTAGCTGACCAGCTGTGGATGTTCTGATGAGACAAGTCATATGCTCGGAGGTTGTCCTGAGTAATATTCGAATCCAGAGCTCTGCTCTGTGGTCCTTTATGTTTAACAGTGTAAGGTTGTGTGGGGAATTTTACATTTCTGTGAAAATAGTCCATAGGACATGATGGTTTTATGCAGTGCAGAATTATTAGTCAAATGTATTTGCCTGCACCGAGTGAGAATGCACACCTAACGCTTTTCAAATGGTACTCCAATCATCTGCTCTAAATGATTAATAAGCACAAGCAGAAAATAGCTCCAGATTTACCTAATGTTTGCATGATTATTTTTGTAAACACTTTATTCAGGCCTTCTCAGCCATCTTTCCAAGCATTGTCAAAACAGAAATGTTGCTATTTTTGGTTAGATTTTCTCAGTTCGTTTGATCTTCATGATGACACTGAGTGATGTATCGGGGAAAGCACCAGAAATGTTGATTTGCAGCTGACAGTAAGCATGTGGTTTAAGATCAAATGAGAGAACTAATCTAAATATTTGCAGAATACTTACAGGTTTCTAAAGTTTTCCAAAGGTAGTGACTGAACTTTGTGAGAACTACAAGTTTGTATTTTGTATTAATTTCACGCAAACTAATTAACAAAGATATGGTTACAGCTTCTCTTAGTTTCAAATAAGCTAGAAATAGTTTTAAAAGATATGGAGGGACTTGTACTTTTGTTCTGTTAGCTGTCCTACTTTTTCCTAAGTCCTTGCTGAGATAAGGTTAAGACTGGAATTTAAATGGTGTTGAGGAAGAAGCCAAGATAAGAATCAGAATATAATTAACATTGTATCTTCTCTCAAACAACCAAGGCTGGCCAGCACTGCTATTTACCAGTAAAAAGAGGTGGAAGAGTTCTAGTTTTCCACATAAAATGCTAGTGTTGTCTGCGGTATGAGTCTGTAGGTGTTATGCAATGGGTATGAATATTTTACGCCAAACAAAAGGCTACACCACCAACCATTTTTTTTGTCTCCTCTTCCAAATTCTCTCTATCTCAGTTCAGCTTTGTAGATGTTTGGTAAGCAGTTTTAACTCTTGTGGTGGCAAGACTCTGGCATAGCAGATTTTTTAGGAAATCTAATCTGAGTCTATGTATAAAATCAGGAAGGTTTGGTTAAATAACCCCCTTTAATTGCTCTAGAAATGTTTCAAAGATGCCACCCTGCAATGTTGTGAAGAAAAGAAGCATCTTAAATCTACATTTTTTTTTTTTTTGGGGGGGGGGGGGGAGTAATTTCTTAATACTGGAGTGCTAGTTCCTCAGTTTACTTCATGTAGGCAATCTGTATGTCAAGCCTCCTTTATGAAGTGGAAATGTACCTATGTTTCTTCGACAGGTGCTGTGTCCCAGGGCCAGAGCCTCCTTCTCTCAGTCAGGGTGAGGCCTTCTTGCATATTGTGGAGGATACTAACAGAAATCTGTGAGTGTTGAGGGAATAGAAGGCGCGAGGTGGGGACCTTTTGCTGTTGACAGATGCGATTCAAGCCCCTCTCGCCGAGGCGGAGCTCAGAGCCACCCTCACCGGTGTCACCGCGCAGTGCCCGCCGGTGCCCTGACATTTTGCGAGCCCCCGCACTGCGAGAGGCGAACGTTAGCGCCATGACGAGCGATGAAGGCTGAGGGTCCCCCACATCCC
Source organism: Cygnus olor (assembly GCF_009769625.2). Lineage (NCBI taxonomy): Eukaryota > Metazoa > Chordata > Aves > Anseriformes > Anatidae > Cygnus > Cygnus olor. The sequence continues at coordinate 5,787,352 of NC_049178.1, read as the reverse complement.
CCCAGGACTCCCCTTCTCCCCTCCCTCCGCGGGACTCCGGGGCCTGAGGGGCGCCCACCCAGGAGCCCAGGGCCGAGCCCGCTGACTGGGGGGCGCCGCTGCGCGCCCCCTGCAGCCGCGGCGGAGCTGGGCGCGGCGCCGGCCTCTCCCCGCTGAGGGGAGCCCCAGCCCTGCCGGGGGAGGCGAGGCGAGCCTCCGCTGGGGCCGGCACCTCGGCGGGGAGGGGAGAGGCGCTGCCCGCCCCCCCCCGGGGCTTCCCCGCTCGCCGCGGCCCCGCTAAGTCTGACGGAGCGCCGCCGCCGCAGCCCACCGCAGCGCAGCGGCCCGGCGCAGGAGGGAGGCGCCGTGCGCGGCCCCACTCCCCGGGCGCCGCCGCCGCTGCTGAGGGGACAGCGGCCGCCTCCGCGCTCCCGGCGGCTCCGCTCGGCTCGGCTCGGCTCCGCTCGCCGGCTCAGGTAGGAGCAGGAGCCCGGCGCGGCCCGGCTCTGCCGGCGTTGCTTGGGGGTTGCAGGGAGCGGCGACCCCCGGGGGGGCTCCCTCAGGGCTGCCCCGCGCTGAGGTGACCTTGAGCGGCGGGCGGCGGGATGCGGCTGAGGGATGTTCCCTCGGGGCGGTGGATGCGGGCGGCTTCTGCCCGGGGTCGCCCTGCGGGGCAGAGGCTCTGACCGCTCGCACAGCCCTCGGGGCTCCGTTGCGAGAGGCGGCGGTTTCGGCAGCGACGGGGACGGGCGGGCAGAGGTGGCCACGCTGCCCCGGGCGCGGGGCGAGCGAAGGGCTGAAGCCCCCGCCGGGCCCTCCCCGTCCCGCGCCCGGCGGGGGGCAGCTCCCCGCGGCCGGGCACGGCCCCAAGCTGGGGAAGGTGCCGCTAAAAACGCTGCTTTCGGAGCCAGGAGGGAGGCTTCTGCTCCCCCGCCGCCGTGAGCTGGGGCTGCGGGGAGCCGAGGGAAGGAGCAGCCGCTTCCAGGGGCGGGGATCTCGCCCCGCTCCTGTACCGCCGAGCTGCGGAGCCGGGCTCGTTCTCCGCTCCCACGTCTGACAAGCGGCAGCTCGCGGAGCCTCGCAGCTCTCCGGCGGGGCACCAGGAGCAGCGCCGAGCCGCAGGCACCCGGCGTTACCGGCCCGAAGGAGCCGTGCCCTTCTCCGACCTCTGCCTGCAGGGCCCGGGGTGCTGCGGGCGGGGGGTCCGCTCGTGTACCCCATTAAAGTGTCAAAAAGTTGACTGCATCTTGTGTGTTTCTGGCTGATCATTTTCACTTTTTTTTTTTCTTTTCCATCTTATTGTCGTGCTGTTTTATCACCTTACACCAACACAACCTAATTCTGTGCTAATACTTTCTTTACTTCCTTTTCATCTAGAAAATATTTTCTAGTAAAGTGACATTTGAGGAGCACTGATACCAAGATAAGGTGATGTGAAGACAGGGAAGCTAAAAGCAAAGGCGTAGAGTAGGACTTCACTGCCGCTGAAATAAACTACGATGTAACTTTATAAACAGCGTCAAAGTTGACAGGGCTGTAACTCAACCCCCACGCAGTGAAAAGGGACCTTTTCCAGAATACAGATACATTGCTGGCAGATACTGCCGGCCCTGGGTGAGTAGGGAGGTCTTTGAAGATGAGTGGAATGGCGTATGGTCAGGTTTGCAAGCAGCTCTTTGTTTCTGATCCTGTCCACTCACCTTCACGTAACTCGCTTTAATGTGGCCACTGAAATGGAATCCAACATTTTCAGGATGTTTATGTGAAGGAGTGGTGGCTTGTGTACGTCTGTGCGTCTTGCTATTAAACTAGCTCAGTATTCTTGAAAATGACTTTATGATCTAATGTTGACCTCCATTTTGATGGTGAGCATTGCTGGAAGTTCTTCCCAACACAAAAGAATCTGTATCAACTGCTTAGTTTAGTGTCAATATTAACATTTTGACTTTAACATTGAATTAAATGAATATTTTAATTTTACAATGCAGAGTATTATTTTACATTTAATTTGCACTTGATATCATTACCAGTGTTGTGTCTTGTTCACATGCTATAAATTCAGTACCACAACCTCTTAATTTTCCAAGTGTTATTGGATCTAAATTTGTGGCATGTTTCCCTAACCAAACCATATCTTATAACCATTCAATTGCCTGTTTGCTGATTATCTGAAGAATGTTTTTCTTGTTTTTTTTTTTTTTTTGACAAGTTCTATAGGGAGATGACAGTTAATAAAACTGCACGTTGTTTGTGGTGCTGTCACCTCGATGGGATTCAGTTTGGAGGAATGCAGTGGGGAGAGCAAACGGACCGTGGGAATACCCAGTAGTTTGACTTTCCTCAGCGAAGCCTCTTGATGCCCTGGGGTGCCCCACCTGGCCTTTCACCCCCACTTCAGAGGGGTGAGAGTTTCTGCTACATCCCGTGTCACCCATCAGACACAGCGTGGCACCGCGGGCAGCATTAGTTACCTGCTTGTAGGTAGCCGAGTCAGACCTGGTGCATCTCTCTGGTTCCACATCCTTTGTTAGCTAAGAATAAAGCACTGGAGATCAACTACCACAGCAACTTTGGTGATGGGACCATAAAGTACGACTATTTGCCTGAATATAGATAATCCTCTCGGTGTTAGCTTAGAGTTTATCTATATTAACAACAGCTGTATTTTATGGTTACTTGTTCATAACTTAAAATAGTTTAAAATCTAGAAAGTGAGCTTAAACTTTCTCATACTCAAAAATTCCCTATAACACGCACTGCAACTTCAGAATAGGTGCAGGATGATGAATGTAGTTGTGGAAAAATGTCTGTATGGACCATGAGGAAAAAGCAGAGTAACTGTACAAGAGCAAAAAGATTTTTGGTGATAGTCTGATGGGAGCTGATAGCAGGAGAGAGAATCTGGAATGGGAAGAAAGTTCACATCTAAACAAAGCTGTGTGGCTGCTGAAATCTTTTAAAATAAACATCTGAATGAAGTTCAAACTTCTGATAAAGCTTACCATCGGAATGTGTGTCAGATAAACTTAAGAATTCTGCTTCAAAACAAAGCTAAGTATAAAAAAACCAAAGATTAGTATAAATGCAAACTACTTCTTTTGCGAATATACATGACAAATGCAAAAGGTAAAGTAGTTTTGACTATCTGAAAAGAAAAAATCTAAAATCTTTGAGAAAGGAAAATTGAACATGGATAAATAATATTTGCGTGTAGCAGGATAATAGACATGACAGTAATGCATGTAATAGTGGCAGAGATACACGTTGGTCTCTATATTTGTTCTACAAAATTATTAGTTAGATCATTTTTTTTTTCTGATGCTTACTCTGAATAAGGTTCATCTTCCATAAACAGTTATTTAGCATTGAAATATTTCAGACTTCTATTTTATAGGTGTAGCCAATTCTCTTACATTTAGTGCATCTAATATAACACAATATAATCTATATTATATAATAATGATCTGTATTCTAACTGAAGTGTTAACTGACATTTTTCTGGGTCTTTGGTGTAAAAGGTCTTGTCTTCATGGATTCTGCACCTTACATTCCGAATTCTTGAATATTTTGCAGCATATAAATAAAATAGCTGGTGTGCTGCAGGGACGCCCTCCACACGCTGGAATGTAAACTAAAAAGGCTTTAGATGTTTCTTAGAGGCAGACGTTGCTACATATTTAACACATACAATAGCAAGTGTATTTTGGAGGGTTCATTGCATACCTTGAGTCCTGCAGAAAAATAACATCAATTCTGAACGAGCCTGAGTTTCTTCAGTCCAGATGCTCAGGTCAGCACCCTCACAGCCTCAGTCGCTGTTCTCTTGTGCAAGCTTCTTTATCTGCATGCAGCTATTTCCCTCCTTTGGTCTTAAGGACTGGCACTGCTGGCAGATCTTACGGGCTTCCCATGGCTCCTGTTTCTGGGCCACGCACCCCAATAACAGCTCAGCTCCCTGACGCTGTCACATTGAGTGCCAAGTGTGTGTGAAGGCCACATTGTGGTGTGGCTTCTGAGCGTGAGAGAGCAACAACAGTGATATCGTGTACTAGGTAGTACAGTGTCAATACAAGGGTCTTTGTTTCCACAGTGAATTTCTTCATTGTGTGGCGGAATGCCTTTAAAAGTAACAGTGCTGGGGTTTTCGGAACCCCAACGGGTTTCTTTCACTGATGCTTCCTGTGAGGGAGGTGCCCTGTCCTGCCTGCATGGAGCACTCTGATTGTGTATGCAGTGTAAGTGTATATGTAAACCATCAAATAGGTTTGCAAATTCATCAGGGAGGGATTAGTCTTAATTGTCGAAGCTGGGGCAGGGTTCAGAATTGTGAGACTGAAGCGTGTTTCCCTCTCCCACCTGCCAAGCTAGGCCTCGGATGTACATCTTGTGTTCTGAGCAATTTTGTGCAGCACGAAGCCCACAAGACTGCAGCTTTCTATATACAGTATTTACGTTTCTAAGCTTAATAAATCATTAATTCTGTAGTGTTTGTGGAATTATCTATAGCCTAACTTACCTATGAACACACCTACAACAATTTTCATTCAGCTGCGCCAGGGTATGTGTAATGTAGAATCAGCCAGCAGGGCTGACGAGTGTTTAAAGATATCACAATTGCTGCTGTCCACTCCACGCTACATGCACGCTTTAGGATTCAGGAGTTTTCTGATGAGTGTTGAGGCTTTCTTTTGGTGGTTAATAGTGAAAATAACACTAGACTATTCCTTTTGATTTCTCCCTGCAAGCAGGAGATGCTTTTCAAGCCTCTGCATTGCTGTACTGTGTGGAAGTCAGTGTCACCTTGAATATAGATTTGCTGAACATATATATTGTGTCCTGCTTATTGAATAGCCGTTCTTCATCAGTGGAAGCTATTCCTGCTAACGGGAAATCTGCCATCGTGGAAGATGTAATTGCATTCAGAATGTACAAAAGAGGCCCCTATATTAGACTATTCAGTGTTTCAGTTTTTGTATTGCAAGTTTTGTCTTGATGTTTTAAACCTTTCAGTAATACCGATATTTTTTAAACAGGCTAATGATGTAAGAAGCTTAAAATAATATGAAGCTTGTGTGGGGGGAATGTTCTCTGTAACCAAAATTGAAATTCCCAACAGGTTGCTGGGTTCCTGAAAAGCTTTTGCATAGGTGTCTTAAAATGTTTTTAGGTGGGATAATGAGGATCATAGATAATCACGAGAAAATGAAAAAGGCCTTTGCTAATGTCAGATTACTTAGCAATTTTGTTGGTAGCAGTTGCTGAAGCTTAAGGTAAATTCACCTTTTTCCCCAAAACACTGAAGATTTTTATTCTTTGTCACCTGAGGAAATTGTTCTGTGCGTTTTTAGGTGGTGCTGGCCTACAGTTTCTGTAAAAGCAAAATGCTACCTTTGAGAATAAAGTTACACCAGAAAACTAATTAATGGCAATATTAGGTATATATGCAACTGTTTTGCTACATTAAAGTTGTAGTCTTAAGTTAAAATGCATTTTTAATGCATTATTTTATTCTACAAAATCTACAAATCATTCACAAGCATTTTCTTAGCACATAGAATATTTTACTAGCTTTAACCCATTTTTTATGTTTTAAAAATAGAAGACTGGCATGAATTTTGGCCTATATATGGTAGAAGGTAATTACATGAAGAAAAAATGGTGAAAATAAATAAATAATATATATATATATATATGGAAAAGATCTATGCCGTGTTATTGGATTCTTCTTAGTTATAGTAATCACTGGCTGTCCAAAAGACCTGTCAAAAAGTAAGCCCATTCATTTTTAAATGTGCAAAACCCACAATAATCATTCTGAAAAAGGTAGACTGAGTCTTCCTGAAAGATTAAATACTCTGAAAAAATCATGTGGTATACGTTGTAGCCTTTCTGGTTTTGTCAAGTGCTGGAGGATTTGAGAGAAATGGGAGGAAGAAAATGCCCTTATAATCTGTGAGGTTTGTTTCCTTCAAAAGATACAGTATTCTGGTGCTTTTTGTTTGACCCAACAGTGTTCACTATATATTTTTTGTTGGCATTGCTACCGCTTATTGCTCCCTAGCTAAATAAGATGACAAGATGGGATTGCATTTACTGTGAATTTCCTTGTGATTTTCGTTTTGTTTTCCTTTTTTTTTTTTTGACTCTCATTTTGCAAGTTTCTTGAGAGTGGAGAAAATGCAAAGGCTACTTTATGTACGGCATTCCTGTTATACATCCTGGTGTGACATAGGACTTCTTTAAAAATACCAATATATTATTTGTTACTGATAGTCTGCAGTGGCTTTCAGATCCCTTCCAGCAGAACTCAGCCTCGCTCTGTTTTGTATTTTTGCTTGATTTGTAGGTTTGGACTTCCTTTGCTTCCAGTTTACCGCTGAGGAATTTCTGCAATATATTAAGTTTTCTTTTGCAGTTTGCTTGTGTGCACTAGTGGATTGAATATGGTACAAACCTTACTCACCTGCTTCACAAACATTTTTCTCTACTAACGTTTGTCTGGCTGTCAAACATACTCTTTCAGTGTGCTATATGAAATTCCATCTCAGGGATGGAATACAAGGACCTGAGTACCCCTTAAGCTTCAATTTCATATCAATCCTTACTGTCCTATGAAAATATCACGTTGGGCAGTTACTGAGTGGCCTTATTGTAGCCAATGTACACTATCAATTACTGCTTTTCCATTCTTTATAAGGATGGTTACCATATCAAAAGGGAAATTTCTTTGATTTGACATCTTGATTATTTTCCAGCACCTAATCCTTCAGGTGCTTATGTGATTATCTAACTTGCTTCCACATTTTCTTGGGCATAAAAGAGAGGTGGATTGGTTTGCAGTTTCTCGTCGCAGACTCGCTTCTTTTGAAGTTGCATACTGGTTTTGCCTCTTCACAGTCCTTTGGGAACTTTACCCTTTCTTTGTGCATTATTGAATATAATAGCTAATGTTTGGGGATGGCTTTAGGTAATTCCTCAACTCCTCTGCAGTGAATTTCAACAGGCCCTATCAAACTGAGTACGTCTGGCTTCTCTTCACATTTTTTAGCCTGTTCTTTATTCCTCTGGCCTGTATTCTTGGTAAAATCAATTTTGATTTTTTTTTTTGTATTCTCCATTATCCTTTAGACATTAAAAGAATATGAAGGAGATACTGAATGCTTCAGCTTTTTCTTAACCAACTGTTATTTTCTCTCCTTTCCCATTAAATCCTAGAACCGTTGCTTATCTTTGTCTCCCATTTACTTCTGCTGTATTTATAGATCCTTTTTTAGTTGTTGATCCTTTTGTGTGTTGGCTCATCTGGATCATAGCCGAGACATTTCTGCCATTCTTTTCTACCTGTTCTTTGTTTAGTGTTCTTGTTTCACCTTTTGTACGATCTCTTCTGATAGTCAAAGCCTTTAAAAGACTCTGGATGTAACAATAATTGTCTCTCCCAATGCTACTTCTATTTCTTCTGCATTGAGATAATCTGTTGCACTATTTTATACAGGCTTTGTTAATAACTGTCAGGTTTCCTGAACTCCTGGACTCTAAGATCATCTCTTCAGGAGACATTACCAATCATTTGACTGAGTTTGTTGAAGTGGCTGCCCTGAACTCCACTTCGTCTTTTTTTGTGCTTCTTTCACATCTTCCATTTAATACAATGGTGAATTCTCTCAGCTTCTGGTAATGCTCACCTGAAATGTATTGCTGCCCTTAAGATCTCAGTCAATACTTTCTTATTAATCAGAATAAAATGCAACTGCAGCTTTAGTAACATCTTCCATAGTTGTACCTTTATCTTGTTTGCCCAGCTCCACCTTGGTAATATAACATGCCTCCTCCTCAAGGCAGCAGCCTGAAAAGATGAAAAAAAAAATGCCTCTGTGTGATGGCCAGGGCATGGCATGGAGCAACTAAGACTGTGTGTTATTACTTGCTTTGTTAGGTGATGTCTTCTGACTTCATTCAAGTTGCTTGCCTTTGTTGGGCTGTTGTTTCAGATTAATAATTAAACCACCACAGTATGTACTTAACCTGCATGTCTCAAGGGTTAATTCATTACTATTTGTAAAGCTACTGAGAATTTCGGGTGGAAAGTGCTACTGTAAGTGCAAAGCAATGCAAGATGTTTCTGATGTTACTCAAAAGGAGTATTAAAGCCACTTACAGAGGAGTGAAGCGTGGTTTTTTGTATGCATACAGAAACAACCCAGTTTCTTCCCAGTGTAAAAATACCAGTTTTCTTGGTGTTCCTCTTGCAGGCGCTGTGCTGAGAACCAGTGCGTCTCAGGTAGAAGAACCTGCCTAGAACAGAAAACCTTTTCAGTTAAAATTTCTTCCTGCTTGAAGGAGGAATATCCTGCTTGTGAACTTAGCTCTAAGTCATGCGTTCCTGTCAAGAGACCATTTCCAAGTTGCATTTATGGCTTGATTGTCTAATAAGTTACAGATAACACAGTAGAAATATTTAATGTGTTAAGGGCAAGATTTCTAAAAAGGGGAGGAATGGAAGCCAAATGGCATTTGGCTTGTCAGTGGGATTTGTGCATCTACATCACTTGGACGTTTTTGAAAATTGCACTCTAAATTGGTGGCTAATAGAGAACTTCCCATTATAATGGTATAAAAGGCTTATAAGTCACTATTAATAATTCAGCTGAAGATTACTGGAGTCTTCTTCAGTACCTCCTGAAAAGGGTGAAGACTTTCTGTCATTGATTCAGTGTCTGTGGGTTATGTTGCTGGGGCGCTCTGGTGAAACAGTGTGTTTGGGGGGACGATTTTGCCCCCTTTCATGCATGTAGGCAGCCAAGATTGAAAGTCGTAAGTTACAGGAGAAATTGATGGAGAAACTGATGGTGGGGTTGCCTTTGACGCAGTCTGCCTAGGAGCAGTGGGATGTATGAGATCCCGTTCTGTGGAGTGCAGGGAGAATCAGGCACAGGGCGTTTCTCTGCTAGCTTCCCCCAGCAGAAGCTCAGAGGTGGATTTGCAGGGGAAGGTAGCGGGAGGTGGGCGAAGCAGTGGCTGTTGCTGCTGTGCAGCACGGGCTCCACATCAGAAGGAGCAGCAGCGGTGCCCTGCCTGCCCTCCCAGCCTCCCTCCGGCAGCACGCAGACGCGCCCGGTGCCGCAGCCTTCGCAGTTACGCACCAGTGAGGAGCTCCCTGTTTTCTCCTTCCTTCTCTTTCTTTATCTTTTACTGTCTGCCTCTCCTCTTTTGTTTTATCTCTTCCCATTCTCAAAAGATATCTAGATGAATCCTTCCCCATTAAACCATGTGAACACTGAACACTTATATGTGCTATTGCTTTGGATGGACACATGCCTTTTACATCTATTTTAAAGGAGGAATGTCAATTAAACCTACCAGTTGTATCCAACCAGATTTTCAGTCATCCCAGAAACACAGTACTATCTTTGGGTAATCTGTGTATAAACATAAAAACAGAAGCCCCATGTATATTTTTGTGGGGAGACAAAATCTGTAAAAGAACAACAGTGGATCACTGGCATTTTTAGCAAAGCAAACCTGATATTCAGAGATTTTTAGTGAGATGTGGAATTTTTGTTAGCACATCAATATCTGTGGACAGAATGGTTAATAAAGCAAACATTTGTGAGAATATGTTTGTTAACCCTGAAAGGCAAGCTGATGTGTGTCCAGATCCCTCTGCCATGGAGAGAGAGAGTTTTCTACAGGAGTCCCCACAGCCACTGGTGTTGAACTGGAAGTCACTGGGAAGTGTTCTTTGTCTTCTAACTACCCCGCTTATTGCTTAGCACCCTGCCTCTGCAGCGGTAATGGATGCACAATGCTGATGTCTTTTCAAGCTGAATAAAACTCTACTTCGGACGCGATCCTGCCTGAATCTCTGTGCCTGTGGAACAGAGTGCTGCTCACTGAAGGATGCCTGGACAAGTTTGAATCCTTACAGGTGCATACATTAGTGTTTAGTTCTCATGAAAAGGCCTTCCTGAGCGGGGGAAGGCTTTTCCAACCTGTTGTTGCATGTGACTTCTGGCTTTATAACCTCCCTACGATTCAGTCCAATTTATTTTTTCATTTTTTTATTTTTTTTGCATGTTCTTCTGTAAATATGGCCAAAGAAAGATGAGATAAGTGAAGCTTATGATATCCACCCTGATTTTAAACCTATGACTTTTGGAAGAAAATTGTGTCCCTAAATGCTTTGCTCTGCTAGGGGAAAGTGTACAGAAGGAAAAGCCATAGGATGACTATAAGTGTTGAACAATAAAACCGGAACAAAAAGCTTTCTATAAATAGTAGTGTGGTCCCAATTCAGCAAAGTACTTAAGCATATGTCTAAATCCTTCCTTGTTCAGCAAAACACTTACATGTGCATTTGAATTCTGCTGAAATAAAGCATTAAATATCAGGCTTAAGTGCTCTGTTGAATTAGGAGCTGTATCTGTGCCGACAGGCCTGGAGAGAAGGAAGGTTTTCTGCACGGGAAAATGGAATGCTGTAGCGTAACATTTTCTATGAAACTTCTGGCATGATGCACTGACCAATTAACTTGGAGAATGACTGGACATTAAAGTATTAGAGAGTCATTGTGTTCTGATATTCCCCAAATTGTCCCTTTTGTTATTGGCAAATTGGTCAGACGTAATGATAGCAGCTGCCTTTCTAACAGTAGGACCTGTATTAGCTATTGAAGTGAATTTTCAGTTTCTTAGAAAAACAAATGCAATAATGATTTTCCCTGTGACATCAGTGGAGCAGTCTGTACTCAGGAATTCAAAATGTGAGCTGCTTGATCCAGGTGCCTCAATTAGCCCTCTTGTCAAGGAGTTTGCAAATACAGGTAAAGACCATTTTGTACAGAGACTTATTTTCTCAGAAACTATTTAGCTTCTGTTTTCTTAAAATACGATCTATTAAAGAATTTCACATTTTCGAGGTATTAATCACTTTTGAAACTCTCCTGCAGGGATCATAAGTACTGGCAGCTATTTTTAGTCATCTGGTCTCTGAAGAGGTTTCACATAATGTTAACACAGTGGCTGTGATGGCTGGCTGGATCAATCAGAAAGTGATATTTAAGAACTCCGTCTTGATCGGGTTAAAGTAAAGAAAATACAACTCATCCTGATTGTTTATAACACAGATATGTATGGGTAACCAGATGGTGTTTTCATCTGTGTGAGCATGCAGGTTGTAAAACTTACTTCCAATGGGATGGAAAACTCCCTTTGTCTCTCACTTGTCTGAGATTCGGGGATACAGACTTGGCTTTTGAGAAACCTGGATCCCAGTCCCTCTTTGATTGACAGCATAGCATTCAGATTTTGGATCACTCGAAGTTAATCAGACCCAGGATTCCCCAAATGTAGTTCAGTATATTAGTTATGACAGTCAACTCTTTTTTTTTTCCTTTCTGATTGAAATCTTTGGGAAGTAGGTAAGTAGATAAGTCAATAAAGTCCAAACGTTTCTGCCCTGATGTTGTAATTACACAGAATTACCGTGGTGATTTGGAGGATATATTGTGGCAAGTGGGTCTAGAAGACCAATTTCAGAAATGTTCTTTGAACTACTGGGGCTTTTTAAAAAGCAGCCTGTAGAGCCCAAGTCGTAGCTGGTGCTAATTGCCTATCAGTGTGCCAAGGCACACTTTCATTGCTTTGATTACTTCACTGTTTTTCTGTTGAGCAAATCTGTATACCTATTTCTTGCGTGTGATAAATCCCTATCAGGAAAAGCACACTGTAAGAATGCTTAATTCAAATATTATATGTTTGAGCTGATTAAAGAAATTCTAATCTGGATCTTTACATAGGAAGTTATAAAGCAGTTTCATAATTTAAACCACATCAAGTCTATAAAGTTATAATAAGCTCATGTAAATCTCCCCAGTGTAATAAAGTGGAAATATTTCAACTGAACAATTAAAAAAGCCCTGCAAATATTTGAGTGAAAGTCCCTCGTTGCTTTACATTATATTTGATTAGAGCGGATGCAGCTTTGAAGAAGTGCCATTTTGATCTGATTCAAAAGGTCAACTGTTACGAATCGTGGTTAATGTCAAAATGTTCTTTTACTTCATGTGCTGCATTTGGCGCTCTGAGTTACACAAAACCAGCTTTCTCTGTTTTGAATTTCAAAGTGCTTGAGCAGCAGTTTCTGCAGCAGGGATCAAAATATCCATTGGAGACAGGATCGAAATACGGAAATTGATGTGTAGAATGGCATATCACTTCTTTTAAAATTAATGAAGTTATACTACGTGATGTAATTAAGTAGGTTGGTAGATAAGAAACTAATGAGCTGGTCGTCATGAAATGTGCAGATGGAATAACTTCCAATGGGCTGTTGCAGTGGAAATGACAGATTAGACTGGAAGTAAACTGACGAATTTTGGTGATCCAACGTGGAAATGTACATGCAATGAAGCAAGCTGGTTTTGCAAGTCCCTATCAATCTTCCTTTTCAAAACACTGAAAATAAACTTAGCATTTTTAGTGAAATGTTCAGGAGCTGTTTTGTTAAGGTACCGTGGCAAATAAGTTCTTAAATTATTTACTCCGATGGTGGTGCCAGAGGTATTTAAATCTTGGTTCCAGGAGAAGGAATAGTATTTTAAAGCTGTATGTCAAGCATCATCGCTAAATTTAATTAATCAAAAATCTTGTAGTTTTTTATTTAAAACAAAATTTGCACTAAACTGAATAGCTATCTATTCCTATTTGGAAACAATTCAATTTCTCTACTGCAACAGGATTTAGCTATATGTTAGAGAATATTGTGAGTGAAATTGAACATAATGGTCATGATTATTAAATACTTTTGTTGACTAAATAAAGGAAGAAGTGGTGGAGAAATATGAACGATCATTACTTCCTTTGCCATTCTTGCTGTGAGTTTCTCTGCAGAGAGCTTTCAACAGAATTTAACCTAGGCAGGGCTTCATCAGCTGGATACATTCTCCCCTCTCCCTTCTTCCACCTCCTTGGGAAATTGAAATCAAATTACATTGTGCAGCGGATTAGTAGTGAGTTGAGTAATCAACTTGCAGAGGCAGTGATGACCTGGAAGCTTGGTTGTAAGTTTCTTTTTTTTTTTTTTTAAACCTAATCCTGTCTTGTGGCATTTTCCTAGGTACTTCCTTTCTGTTTGAGATGGATGGCAAGTGAATATGAAAGTAAGGATGTAATAATGGAGGAAAAAATGTATCTGTCAATTCAGAAATATTTATTTTTTTATTCCAAATTCTTCCTGAAGCTGGAAGGCAGGTTTCCTTCAGCTACATTCACGTGTCAGCTATTGTGTGTGCTCGTGCTTTAACAGGGTGGTACTGATGTTATCTTCTCACAGTCGCTTTTCTAATTCTTACGCAGCAAGATTGTAGACATTTGAAGGTACAGCAACACAGGACAAAATATATTGTCCTGAGAAATTCTGAGTATATTTTAAAGTGTTTGTTTTGGTTTAGTTTTCTCTTTTACAGTGTGCTCTCCAGGAAACCTTTTAGCTCTGGAAGAGCTGGTGAGGAACTGAAGTTCTTCTCAGATTAGTCCAACTGTGTAAGCTTGCTGTATTCAGCATATTTATTTATATAAATAGCTGCTTGAGATCATCATAAGGTAAAGGCTTGTATTTAAATACAATGTGCATTAAGAAATATACTTCAGAAGATGCTTCTTATCGTGCTTATTATCTCATCTCTCTGAGGGACAAATAGCTTCTCATGTATGTGGATCCAGGAGTTAAAAGTAACCAGTATCTTCTGTGAAGTGCTCCCTATCTATAAATATTTGTGAAGCCCTGCCCAACTATAAATAGTGAGGAAGGCTACAGGCTGAAGATTCGATCTTAGAAGATCCCAGTTTCAGTGAGGAGGGTGCTAGAATGCTGTAGCAACTGGGGCACCAAAGGGGTATGCTCTTGTAAATGAGGACTCGGCTGTGATGATACAGCCAGAATACTAAATTAATTAATTGAATTTTCTGTTCTCTGGCACAGGTTTTTCTATGCATCATCTTCATGATATGTGATAGTTTCCTTACAAGTTGTGGTTCCTGGAACTGGATAATAAAATAACCTTAGGTTTCTTTTTTAACTCTCCTTAAAAGAAAAGTCCTTCATAATTGTGCAGGGAAAAAAAAAAAGCCCCAAATGTTGCTTTTTAAAAAGAACCAACCCCACAGTTTTTTCTATGCCTACTTCATCCGTTTTGGAGGGAGTGACCTGATTAGTTTTTTTTTCAGTTTCTTGGTAATAAGGTCTTGGAGATAATTCTGGGGCTGCTTTGGAAGACAGTCCCCCGCAACAGTGCTCAGCATTAATACAGTGTGTAACATTGCCCTTTCAATGTTCAATTGAGAGTGTAAAATAACATTTAAACTCACTGGGACAGAAGCACACATAAAGTGGACTACGCAGTTGCCAGCAGGTTGAAATCCACAGACGCAGAATCGTTTAATGAAGTTGAGGAAACTGGCTGAAAATAAAGGAAGTATATATAAATTTAAGCCTTGATGTGCTCTGTGGTGCCTTTTTACTGAAATATTACAGAAATAATGTAGTAGCAATCAGGTTTTTTTTTTTTTTTTTTTTCCTGAGCTCTTTCCTCTTCTTTCCTCTGGGAATTAATGCAAGTTTTGTTAGATAAGCTCAAATTTGGTATCAAAGCTCCACGAATACGGCATATATTAGTCAGCTATAGTATATCGAATTCCATTGTAGTTACAGTGAGTGAAAACTGATGTTAGAATAAATCCTCCAAATACTAATTCAAATTGTAGACTTAAGAAGAAGAATTTCAAGAAAATATTTGATATATGCAAAAACATTTAAGGACCAGTGAGGTTATAACATGGGGTAGTCACAGATTAGAATATTCTGTAATCTCTCCGCTCTGTGCAGTCTCAAGAGCGAAGGGGATGCCATCTGAAATCGGTATTCAGCACAGTATGGCTGACTTGCGAACACATGTGCTATTAAATATGACATGTTTCTCTGCAGACAGCAGAGTTGTGTGTTGTGTTGATTTTCACTACGAAAAATTTTAGGTGTAATGACTTTTTGAAGTGGATGAAAGCATAAGAAATTAATTATGTTTCCAGGGCTCTTCCACAAGAGTACGAGTTAGACTCTCAGATGGGAAACTGTGTTTAGTGACTGCATTTCTCATAATCGAGTTTTACTTCCCCTGTCTAGCAATATTAAAGACTGGAAGAAAATTAGCATTTGGAAAGTTGGGATTGAATTGACTACAGGAGCTGAGTTTTGTGACCTAAGGTAACTGAACCAGGGCAAGCAGAACAAATACCTTGGCTATGACGGACTTTATGGAATAAAATGGGTGAGATTTTTTATTTTTTATTTTTTTTTCCAGACAGCAGTTACCCTAATTACTCCAAGTATTGAATTGACAAGGACCTTGAAAAACTTTTGACGTGTTTATATTAATGCATTATTAATGTGAGAAAATTCTGAGGGGGGGGAAAAGAAGAAGTGGCATCTGATGAGGCAAAACCTGGTCCTCAGGCCATCATTCCTAAAACTCCACAGAAAACCCACAAAGAAGCAGAGGAGAGTGGTAGTGGTTTGTCTACAATTGTGCTTTCTTTCCCTGGGGAACTAAGAGGAGCCACTGTGTAGGACTCCTTTGTGGGAAAAGGGCAAATAGACCTGACATCCCTGTGCTGCACTCACTATCCTGTCGGCATTGCTGGACTTCAGGTAGGGTTTTCCATCTATGTTGAGTTTGTTCTGTAGGCTGTAGGCACATTTGTAATTGAATCAGGTGGGACTGCTTGCTCTTGGGACATTTTCTCATTGTTTATCTCCTTTCGTACTTCTTTCCTGAGAATTCAGTGGTTTATTTCAGTAGAAGTGTTTTGCTAATCTGATAGTTTATGAACTTTCTCACATAGCCATCAGTGGACCAATAGAAGTAGAATATGCAGGATAAATTAAAAATCTACTGCCATGTGGATTTTCTGCATTAGAGAATTTAAATTCTATTATGTTTTTACATTAGAGAAATTAAAATTAATATGAATGTTATCATCTGAAGATAATTAGTGCATAAAATAGGCAAAATACTCATCTGAAAATAAGCACTGTTACCAAGGGCAGTAATACTGTTAAGCAGAGACATTAATAGCATGTATCAAAACCACATTTTAATTTCAGTTGTCCTTTAGGAAACATCAATATGTTATTCTTCTTTTGCCTTCCCCACTGATGTGACCTTTTGTAGTTCCTATGTAAAAGCAGAGAAAAAACAGTCCAAGAATTGTGGGGTAGACACACAGCAGTTAAAGCTGAATGGATTTCTAAGCTATTGATTATTTAAAAAAAAAAAGTCAATACATCATCATTCTAATGGTAATCTCCGAGTTCAGAGCATGAGTGAAGAATGCAATCTGCTTGCTTTGCTCAGGATTACTCAGTTGGGAGATAGAAGAGAACCACACATCTCAGATGGCGATCTGTAGCCTTTCTTAACATGTCTTACAACATTACTTTCAATTTCTGCTTTTCAGCGTGCATTAAATACCTTTAATTTTCAGTTAAATTCCTCTTTATTTAGCTGTTTTGAAGGATAAGCCATAAACATTTATAAATTGCAATTACGGAGACATTTCATTGCTGTATAAATAAATGCTTTTGAACACAGACAGAAGAATTCTCCACGGAGTCACTTGACTGTGTGCATTAACTATAAAATTCACTTTCTGCTGAGTAATTGTAACAGGCTCAGAAGTACAACCGATACAGACTGAGCATAGCTGCACAGAGATCGTTATAAATCTGGCAATGACTTTTAGCAAAAATTGTAACCGTAATTTTGTTCAGTACTGTTCTTGTCACGTTGCTAATTCCATGTCAGTGATTCCAAATGCTTCACAGTGTCATGGCAGAATATAGAAATGGCAAGTTTTAAAGTAAGCAGCGTGAATGTGAGGAATAATTATTTATATGAACAGAGAAGATAAACCTTTAGGAGTGTATTCGAATAAATCAAAAGCCTTATGAATTACGGTTGCCAAGACAGGACTGTGCTGTTTGAAGACTTAGCACATATTGATTGCTAACATTTCATACGTGAAACATTTGGGAAAACCCCAAAAATGAAGAAAATGATGCATGTCTGACTCAGCTGATTCTTCTGTACTCTTTGATTTGGCAAAGAGAAGTGTGTGTGCCTGCATATGCGTTATCGTTTAATTACAACTCTGAGTAAATGGTGAACGTGTGCATGTACATAAACACACACACACTGTCCTCAGTATCATTTAATTACCTCCCAGAGCAAACAGTCTTTCTGTTTCCTGTATCCTGGGGCACAGAAAGAATGTTTTTTGTTGGTTTGTTTGTTTGTTTTGGGGGGTTTTGGTTTAGGGACAGTAGGCTAAGCATTTATCTGAAAGATGTCATTTTGTATCTGACAACTGAATAGAATACAGAAACATAGCAGAGATGTCAGAAAAAAATTAGAAGAACATTGCACCTTCTTGACATTTAAATATCTTGCATTGTATGAGATTGTTTTGCATGTCTTCCTTGCATCTTGCTAATGTGTTTGATTTCTACATATACAGCATGAACATTAAAAATGTGATATGAGATGCTTTTACCCATAAATAATTAGAGAAAATATGGTGCGTATTTATTCTTTGCAAGTGGGTAAATACATTCATATATGTATACACAGATGTCCATATTTTTTATTTGTTTTGGGTTCTCATACTTTGTAAGAAAAGATATTAACAGTAGGAATAAAAATCAATTAGCTCTTAAGAGTTGAAATTAGCAGAGCACCTTGGTTGCACAGAATATTTTCAATTTTTATTAGATTTTATTAAATTTAACTTTATTAAATTTTATTTAGATTTATCAAATTATTTTTTCCCTAATGTCTTTTGTGTTATTTTTGTTGTTTAGATTTATTTTTCTATTTAACCCAATTCTAAAAGAATTAATACAAATTAAATAGATACAAAGGCTGAATTTCACAACAATTCATAAAAGAAGTTTATAGCAGGTCTGTTTCCCAATTTCTAAGGTGTTATTTTTGTAAATGGTTTAACTTACTTATCTTTATTATTATATAACTTAAGCTTAATTGGACAATATGTCTTTATAACTGGTTGTACAAAATGAGCCTTGAACATATTTGCTAAAATATTCTATCAGGGAAGTTGTAACTGACCTCAGACCTGAATGTTTTGCTGTCTTTGGTATCAGCTCCCCAGGAGGGAGAGAAAAACAAGCTGATAGCTCAATGGCTTACTAACAGGGTGTCATTATTTTATTTGTATCTATCTATCTGCTCGCAGTCAGGCTGCTGATTCAGCTTGAGCTGAATGTTGTTTGGACTATTCAAGTGAGTTAAGAGACCTCAGTCAGTTTACCAGTAGACAGTTGTTTAAAGCAGAAAACTAAAAATAAAATTAAAAAGTGATCACTAATTGGCATCCTGTTGGTTGCCTCAGCAAGAGACTACTGAGACAGAAATACTATTTATGCAGTGCCTGGGTACCACTGTAATAAAAATGAATAATAACTGAGCTGCTTTCTCATCCTTGGAAGTGGTCCTTCTACTCCTGGGTTGGAGGCTTGTTTGTGTAACAACTGCCCTCTGAGCTGTGCCTCTTCTGCAAGTAAGTAATAGACTTCAAGCTGCATAACCTTTTATCCTCGCTGAAATATTAATTATTTTCAGCATTCCAAACTGAGCACAAAGGGGTTGAAATACAAATGCTGATTGTTGAGGAAGAGAGGATGCTGTAAGAGAAGACCTCAAAAGAAGTCATTGTACAAAACCCACTTACTGCAATTTTGGTTATTTTTCTGTTTCTTTATTAACTATTTCTTTGGCCCATGCTTTTTCTCTAGACCTTGGCAAAGAGCTTAGAGACAGTTTCCTGTTGATGGCATCAAAGGCAGGGAATCAATTGCTTGCATTTTCCCAAAGGAAGCTGCGAAGTCTTGCTGTCTCACCCTTTCAGTACCATCAGCCTTTTTAGGAACAGCAGTGGTTAAAAACGAAAGTCCTCCCTGAACTTTGGACTTTGGTTTTGGTTTAGGGAAAGGGAGCACACCGGAGTCCTGAAAGACATCCCCTAGGCATGCCCATAGGTACCAAGTGATGGCATGCATTCTTGTGTTAATTGTATGGGCACTTATGTTGGGAGAATCTGAAGACTTTACCCAGCTCTGGGGAGCACACTCGCATTCCGCACTGAATTAAAATCACTGTGAGTTATTACTGAGCCAAGGTTGGTAAATTTTGTTTGCTTTCATTTTCATAGTGGCTGCACCAAATATTTTGCAAGAAAGAAAACCAGATTGAATTGAAACAGCAATTACAGAATTGTTGGCAAAACAATGTATAATGCTTTGCTTTTCACACTAAAATATTTGCCAGCTCAATTAAAGCTGTTTCCCAGATTTCAAGATTCACCTAATTTCAAGAAAATGGAAACATTATAAAAATATTTTAACATGAGACATGAAATTGTCCAGAGAAATATTTCACTTTGATTTCAAAATAAGATGTTTTATATTCTGAAACATTTGTTCTGACCTTTTTTCCAGTTTAGTCTCTTGGACAACTGTGACTTCAACTAATAATTGGTTTTAGTCCTGACCTCTTTCCCCTACTCGTGCACTCCCTAGCTATCCCCAAGCACACTTGATTTTTTCTGTAGTGTGCTGGATGTATTATTACCATTCCCATTTACTTCTGCTGACTGTTCCTCTGCTGACTGAATGTCATTTGGAGCAATGACATGCCCTTTACTGAGGTTTTCAATCGACTGCAGTTTGACAGACTGCTCAAGAAAACTCAGTCCATTTACTTCCAGAATGAGTGCATGATAAGTGATGTGGACAACCCTCACCAAAAGTACTGAAAGGAGGAAGATCTAACTTCTCTGTATTCTTTTGTTCGTATTCTAATTCTCAAGATGGATTAAAATCTAAAGCATGTATTATTTTTAGGCTCATCGAGAAATGCAGACATGCATAATTCAGAACAGAGTAGGACCATACTCTATGCCAGTAGCTTTCATCTGAAATAAATGTAGTTATTTCTTCACACAGTGCATTCCCCACCATCTGATTGTTACAATAGCTATATGTGCTACTATATGGTGTATAGTAAAAGCAACATATGTGTTTTTATCTGATAAGTAATCCCAAAAGCTTTTCGTTCGTTTCAGTGTAGTAGTGAGAAATGCTGCTATTGCAGGCTTGGATTAAAATTATTTAACTTTGGAAAAATTATTCAATGAAGAATTGCTAAAATTAAATTTCAGGCCAGGATATACCAGTGCAAAGGATGAGAAAAGGTGCAATATGAAGCTGTTAGTGATGGGTCATGTACATCAGCGACTGTGTTGCTCAGTGGCATTTCCTGTCATCTGCTCTGAAGACTCGTGTGTATCTGCTAATCATCGTTCCTGGTTTTAAATGCAAAGTCTCTTTGCTTTGATCTCCTAGTGCTCCTGCAGCCCTGCCTAATGTAGCTGTTAGGCAGGCTTTTCATGGGCCAAATAATATTTGTCAAAAAATCCAGAGAAAAATGTCTGCCCACAATTTTTTTATTTGCATATTCATTTGGGCTTACTCCTAGCTCAGGCTTGGCTTTTCTTTCCTTTCCCTCCATTAAAACCTTCTGCCGAGCAACGAGCTCATTGCAGCACTTTTCCCTTCTCTGTTTCTTCTGGAGAAGAATCGCCTGTGTAAATCACTGAAACGGCATTGCTGATTGCCCCAGTCCTGTAATGGAGCTGGAACTCTAACAGTGATTCATCTTTGGGTCTGCTCAAGGTCTACAAATATGAAAGAAAGGAGAAATAGTTTGAATTACATAGAGAAAGTTTTGTTGTGAATTCCCAATGCTACTTGAAGTCCACTGACTGTTGTAGATGATCAATATTGTCTATCACAGTTTTTATATTATTATTATTATTATTATTATTATTATTATTATTATTATTATTATTATTATTATTATTTTATCCAGCTATCCAATTAACTTCTTTTTCTTTTTCTTTTTTCACTGGGAGGCAAAGCCCAGAGCTTTGCTGGTGCATTCAGACCTTGCTGGTATGTTGTACCATACAACATAGAAAAGGGATTTTTTTTACTCCCTTGGATATTTTGCAAGTTCCAGCTCTCACTAGGAGAGCAGCAAGGCATACCTGACTTACCTAGAAGATTGCATTAGAATTTTCTCCAGTATTTTTTTTTCTATCTACCTCCAAGCCTAACGGAGAAGAGGAGTGAATATCTTCTCTCCCTATCAGATAATCCACAAAATGTTTTGATAAAGTGCCTGTATGGTTACCTCTATGAGAGGAGGTAATGACAAACCATGAGAATGGGGCAGCTGCATTGCCAGAATGGCACTGTAGCAAGGATTCTTTAATTTTCACAAACCTCATAGTCAAACAGTGAAAATGATAGTTGTCAGAAAAAAATATTGACACAACTGTGTGGTGGGTGGTGTCTGCTGGAACCGCACAATCACATTAGCTAGTAAATGCTAATGCACTTCTAGTTTTATAAGCATTTGAAATAACTCTCTAATGTGCCAAATGTTTAGAAGTAAGTCATCTTTCCAAAACAGAACACCTACGAGACAGATTTAAAGACTTGAAATTCCCATAAGAGGTATAACCGATGTCCTTTACTTTTCTTTAAAAGTTTTAAAACATGTAAATATATTCCTACAGATTTCTCTGCCTGCTGGCTGAAAGGAATCCAAACTTTCACTGCCAATAAAGGCAAAGGGGGGAACTGGATCTGAGGCAAACAAAAATGTTTTGGTGAAATAGGATTAGTTTTTAAATCTCAAAAAAGCTTGTGGAGTCATGCAAAACAGAAAAGAGAGGTTTAGCCTGCATAGAAACAGAATCACATGAGTGCAATATCATTCAGACTTTCACTCATGTGACGTTTGGTTGTTGTTGGAGACAAATCTTTGAGAAAAGAAGTACAGTAGTTTCTATAGATAAGGAGCTCAATTTCCCTAGCTTTTTGCAGTACATGAAATACAATTATTGCAAGGGAGATGAAGTGGGAATATGGCAAATACTCTTCTAATAGAGCTGCAAGTGTGTTTTCTTTAAACAGGGAGGTTTTTTTTTTTTCCTTAGTTAGGGGATGGTGTTTGACCTGTGGGCTGTAACACCAGGTTCAGTGTGTGCCCCTGCTATCACAAGTAGTTGTAAGAGAATGACGAGTGAAGACACAATGAAAAAAGGGAGGTCGGGGGGGCTGTTGGCTAGAATGAGATGTGTTTGTTTGTGTGCAGGAACTGCACAGTCCCTTCCTTCATTTTTTTGTGGACCTCTTTGAATCTTTGTCCATACCCACAGTGTGCATTGAAGGCTAGAGTCCTAATGGCCATCAGCAGCTGCAGAGTGCTTTGTGCTTGTTCTGCTTGCCCAGAAACACAAAGGACACTGCCTTCTTCCCAGGACTCTGTTCCTCTCAATTTCTGCATTCTCACAATCAGTGCTGCTTGCATTTGGGCTGCAGGAGTATTTTGCATTAGTACATTACTTGCTGGTTTTCTTGGTGTTTTTAAAAACCTGGGGGTAGTCTGAAATGAACTTTACTGCTTCAGCTTATTCCAAGGCAGCACACAAAGTTAACACTCTGTTTCCTGGGGGAATGCTGCATCTCCAAACTCCTCAGCACAAGGACAGAGCTTGTCAGTTGTGTTGGAATGGGACTAGAAAATGGCAGAAGTCTGAGGGAATTCAAGCGGCAAATCCCCCTGCAAAAGGTTTTCTTTAGGAGGAGATTCTGCCAGTGCTGCCTCCACCACCTCTCAGCTGAGTTTGTGGCTGTTCTTGAGGGCACCCATGCTACGTGTGGCCTCAGAGAGCGGATAAAATATGGGGTCAGTGTTACAGGTGTCAGAGCAAGCATTTTGTTCCCTCGACACTTTTTTGCACTTGAACTCTTCCAGCTCAACCTGGCCACCTACACCAGACATGTAGGGGCTGTGTGCTGTGACTCATCCTCCTGTTCAGCTCCCTTCTGAGAAGATCTTTTTACGTGAATTGATCGCAGGACTTAGAGATCGTTCAGATGTAGTATTCATAAGCATATTCTCCAGTGTGCTCTCATCTCTTCTTCCGTATCTTGCCTCTGTAATTTAGAGAGAGCTGAGCTATGGTAGGTATATTTTGCTCTTTTTGGGGTGCTGGTCCAAAGTGCAAGTGGCCAGAGAGCAGAATTCTGGTCAACATGTGTCTCAGCTTGAATTCATAGACACAGGAAAAATGTGGGACTAGTGGAAAAGGGAAGTAAGGAGCATTTGAAATTTTAAATTTCCACACTGACATTGTCATTAAGAAAAGGATGTTTACAGGTTGACGTGCTTGTCTTTTTAAATTCAAATTTAGTTTAACAGAATTAATGGATACAAAAGCATTCTTCCAGACAACCCTTTGTGAACCCAAGAAAAATGTAGACCTTCCTAAAGTACACTGTCATATAGGCCAAATGAATGTACTAGCCCGAAGAGGAAAAGGGGTAGCACCGGCCCCACGTTTGCAGCCACTTCCCAGGACACTTACAGTCAGCGCTCTGGCAAGTGGCAGGGAATGAGCCCTAAGGGCTCCTGTCCTTTTCCTAACAGGTTGTGTGGGGCTTTTGGGCTACTTCCAATTGGACACAAGTCCACATTAATAAAATACTCCCTTTGTGCCTTCTCCTGCACTCAGATACAATTTTCATTTGAACTACCAAGGATTCAGCATGGATACTTTTTATCCACGCTCATTAACCCGAAGGAAATACTATTCTGATGGGAATGTGATTTTTTTTTTGGTACTGTGTCATACCATGTTCTCCTAAACTCTGTGAAGCTCCTCCTTACAGCTTCTTGCAGTTTTCCAGTTGTTCTTAATAATTTCTGTTACCTTGCCTTTATCTTTGATGCTAAGGTAACAACACCTGGCCCGCAGTGGATGGAAAGTAATGTCTTCAGAAACGCACTGAGCAGGTTTCCTACCAGAGGCAACGGTAGACAATGGTCTGGTCTTCTCAACTTCAAGCTCTCTTATGGGTGATTTTGAATGCAGTCTAAGGAGCAGACATTACATTACCTGATAGCTTTTGCTTCACTGGCATAAGTTTTTGTCAAACCTACTTTTTAAGAGAGTTATTTTTGTTTTTATTTTTCAATAGAAACTAAGTACCAATACAAAATTGAATACGAAGTAGATGAAGGCAGTATGCTTGAAGGGAGGAAATGTGGTTTCTATGGTTAATAATTCTTACAGAAAAGTCAGCTTCAAGGAAATCAGTGTTGCATTGTTAAATTAATGTTTTATTTAAATGAAGTATTGCTACCAGCTATAAATCACTTGGTGACTGCCATGAACATTTTTCTCTTTGGGTAGACATGACTGACTTCCAAAGGCAGGAAAGGTTTATCTGCATTGATCCCATAGTACAGACCTCAGGCTAAATGCCATCAGCTTTGAGTTTAATAACATTTATTTAGATGGATTTCACATGATTGATATGAAACATTTTCATACCTTACAAATATTGAAGCTTTGCTTACTCTTTCTAGTAAGGACAAGTGGAGCTCTAATCTTTTTCAGAGTGACAGCCAGAAGCTCCAGTCAAAATGCCAATTTTAATTAATTAATTAATTTATTTTTAAGTGAAGTAGCCGCCTCAGATTTTGAGTTCTCCAATCTTGCCAGCTCTGGAGACCAGCTCTTTCTAAGCAGTCTTCCAATACTGCTGATGGGTGGTGTACAGGGCAGTGGCAGCAATGCTACAGGCTGTGCACGTGTGCTGCAGGAGGAGACCCTCTGGGACACCCCTACATGTTTAGTCGGGCCTCAGACTGACAGCAGGACCATGCTGTGCGGTCTAATGACCCTATTGCTTGAAAATGTAGAATGATAAGAAACGGAACTATAATGAGGATGTTATAAAATAGCAGGTTTTCTACTCTAAGTGGCACAGCAAATTGCAGTGAAGCATGGCCAGCAATATGAAGAGTGGAAGAAAGCTCCAGGCAGAGATGCACAGTGAAGCTGCGTGTACATCTCTGACATTGCCCCCACAGTGGCCTAGAAGCATGGGATGCTCTCCAGAACATCCTTCTGGAAAGAAAATAGGATGGGGTTGGATGTGAACAAACAGTTTCAGAACATTGAGATAGCTTTTGTTGGGACAGGTATAATGGCACAGCACTCACTTCACTAATACATGGTCAAGCAGTTATTACCAGCTGTTCATAGCTGGTTTCTGAGGCGAGGAAGTGTTATTAAAAGACAAAACAGTGCAAAATTATTCAAAGCAAAATGGTCAAAAGAAGAGGTGGTGTTTTTAATTTTAATTTTAATTTTTTTTCCCCATTGAATGGTCCACAACAGGTAGCAAGGCTTGTTGTTTTTTGCTTGTTAGAGATTTAAATCAATCACAACTGAATTTTTGTCAGAATTTTACTCTGACCGCTTTTGCCTCTCCCCTTTGTTGCCTTGCTTCTCTGTTTCCCTGGGGCTGTCAGCAAATGCTGGTAGGTACTGCCAGCCAGCAAGGACCCAACCTGGTCTGTTCCAAACCTCAGCATCGCAGCTGCGGGAGCTGTGCACTGAGCTTCCCACAACATTGCTTGCAATGGGAAGAAAGTAGAACTTGCAGGTGATAGCTCATGTTTAAAAAGAACTTGCAAAACCTCAAGAAGTTTGAATCTTCTAGTGTAAGACCGAAGGCTATGAAGGTGTGTCGAAGATGCTGCGGTCTCTTTTTGCAAGGCAGTGGGAAGGGTGGCAGCAGGAGGTAGGCAGGCGGGCACTGCCGCACAGCCCAGCTCTTGGTGCTTTGTTGCTGCTTCGGTCTAGTCCCTGCTCTTTGATTCTGGCTCTCCCCCCTGTCTGCTTACAGTATGTTTTATGGGGTTTTCATTGTCTTTCTCTGCTAGCTCGTGTTGTAATTCCAAGCTGCTCTCACAGTATATTCAATATGTTTTCAGTCAGTGGTTTTCAGCTAAAGAGATTAGTTGCTCTTATAGCATGCTAGTGGATATGATTAATACTTGAGAATTATTGTGTAAAACGAGGTTTAGACTCTCTGGGCTGAGGGTGGTAAGCTGTAAATTTTATTTTTTTTTTCCTCTCAAGTGCTTAGTAGTTTTTTGTTTCCAGATAGAGGATTTCAATTGGTTTGAGGTATTTCTACTGGGCATTGATAATGCAGAAGCTTCTGCTTTAAGAGAAAAAAAAAAAAGGTAGTAAATACTTTTGATTTTTGAATGGTTATGGCTTTCTCAAAGGCCTCTAATCCACAATCCTTGCAGATATTCTATCACACTTTGATTTAAGTAAAGGCTATTTAAATGGGTTCTGCAGGTGACAAAAAAAAAAGTGATATGTTGTTGTTTTACAGGAGCTTTTAGTGCATTGTTTTAAGCCAGTTTAACCAAATATGTGCTTGAAAACCCTAAAACGTTTAATTTCTGATGTAAACAGGTATCACTTCATTTAAGTTAATGCTAGTCCTCTTAAATTTAGCCCACATTTTGCAATGATAACTCAAAATTGCCCCTTGCTGTCACTTCTGGAAAGCAGAATTAATAATCCACGAGTCTTGCTTGCAAGGAGCAAGAATACAGAAATACACACAAAAGCCTTTTCCTTCTTGCTTCCTTCCCCCTGCTCTTGTATACGCTTTTTCCACTTCCCTTACCGCAGTGTGTGGGACATGGGACTTCAGCTTGCGCTGTGTGTGAGCTGCCCTACAGCCCTTTGAGAACAGCTGATCTCGCTGTGGTGGAACATCCCGGTATTAGAAAAGCCAGGTTTGGAATTGCTTTTATACTGCAAAGTAAAGTGATCCTCACGAATGTATTATTTTAACTCTTCAGCTTAATGTACAATTCCCTTAAAAAATTGTCAAAAGCACACTTCATTTTCTGCCTAAACATCTGTGTGCTAGTTGCAGTAGCTTTTTTCTGGGACATTTCCAGCGACAAAAGACGATGGTTTCATAATGTCTGTCTTGAAATGTGTTTCACGGATCTGAGACTAGACGTGTGCATGGGCAATACTTTCCTTTGGGGTGTGTGTGTTACATCACCTCCTGCTTTTTGTTTTGCTGATTATATGCTTTAAATAAACTTTTCTATTCACCATGGTGGAACTTAATGTGCGTGTGAAACCTGATAGTAATAGCTTTTTGCTAACTGCAGTGGTTGAAGACTAAAAAGAAGCAAGATTTGCTGGAAGAGAGAATAAGTTTTATCAAAGTGGTTGGTATAACTGTAACTTGTATATTTTAAAGTGTTGTGTGTGAGTGGGAAGGCAGAACTAAACAGAGCATACTGTTGGCCTTAAAAAAAAAAAAAAATAAAAAAAAAATGCAGAGAACACAACTCTCAAGGGAGTGTAGACAGGGAAACACTTCTTTCAAAATTTGTAGGGTAGAATAAGGAACATTCAAAGTCATTTGCATGGTTTTGAAATCTCTTTAAATGCTTCTTGTTCTCTTTAACATTTAAGTATAATCTATCTTTTAAAACTTATATATATATATTTTGGCAAAACAAAACACAAAAACACTCAAACCTAATTATATTGCAGTTTTTCATCCAACAGAATACAGGACAAAAACTAGAAAGTGCCAGCTAGATGCTGAAGTGGCTGTTGAAAAGGATTTTTTAGGAGCTTCCATTTTATTTGGTACTAGACTTATACACATGGCTACTTGAATATTTTTTAAGTTTATGAATTTTGCTGGTTAGTGATGAGGTACCAGTTTTGCAGATTTTCCATGTTACTAGAGACTTTTTTCCTAATGTTCTTGGCAGCACGGGAAATTCTAATGCTAAGGCTATCGTCAATCAGGACACGGAATGTGCTGCTCTTCCAGCATGTTTGTATGGCACCCACAGGAGGTATAGGATGAGCAGGAGAGAGTGAACAAGCATGTTTACACCTAGACACCATGGTTATATTTGCACATTAGTACTTTTGCTGGGCATCACCACCTGTCTGTCAGTGGGTACCAAACAACAAGATGTGTGCAAAGAGCAGAGGTGTTTGCCTTGATCTCTGGCCCTTCAGCACTGCTGATGTGCACTGAGCTTGTTTCCCAGCTCTTCTGGTTCCTGTTTAAGTGATGCGGGACGTTGGTTTCTGTGCAATTGCCTGTGTGAGCCATTCCTTGGTGGTAGTTGTACCCACAGAGTGGGTTGGCAGTGGAACACCTTGATGTAATGGCTATATCCAAGAGTTATTTTACGTGCACAGAGCTGTGTCACTAGACTTGGTTTCATGCTCAGGACTGCCAGGTGCCCTGGACATGCATCTCTTGGCTAGGTGCACCATGTATTCGGCTGTCTTCCTTCCCGCTGCCCAGGGGCTGGCAGCAGTGCTTGGCATGCACCCTGCTCTCTGCTGGGGTACCGGGCTCACCCTGCTCTTCTGCCACTGGCCCGAACGAGCGAGCCAGCACCCTAAAAGTTGTCAACGTTAATCTGGGCGAATCGAAAGCTTCCTCTGCTCATGCTGAAGTTCAGCGGAGAGCAGCGTGGCAGTAGGTGTGCACTGAGATTATTAGACCCGTACTGAACTGTGCAGCTTTCCAGCTGTCATTTATCTTGTGTGCACAGGCGGTGTAAGCACTCGTTTGACTGTGCATCCCTGAATGACATTTTTACAGCTGTTCAGATATTCTTTCCAACAACCAGAAACACCTCGGGGAGAGGCTGTACCGCCCAGCCTGGTACCTACCTGGCTCAGGCTTTCAGCCCCGCTGCTTTCTTTCCAGCCCTTCCGTGGGGGGCTCGGGGGCGCCGGTTCGCTGCCAGCCTCCGGGCCCCTCTCCGGACCCACGGACCCGGGGCTGCGCGGCACCCTCGGACGCGCCGTGCCCGCGGGGGGGCGCTGGGACGCGGCCGGGCCCAGGTGGGCGCCCGCGGTCCCGGGTGCGCGCCCCCGGCGGCAGCGCGCTGAAGGACCGAGGCGGCTGCGCTGCGACCCGCCGGTGCCGGGCTCTGAGCACCGCTTTGCAGCCTGACACCGCCAAGCGGCAGCGGCTGCTGCTGTTAGGTAGGGCCAGCTGCGGCTCCCTGGCCTTGCAGGAGCTCGTGAGCCTCCCCAAATGTTCCGCGTCCAGCGCTGCGAGGCGAGCACTGCGCCCTTTGTACCCTCTGTGGTGTCGCTGCTGTCAGCAAATTTAAAAGCGATATTATAATTCCCTTTTTGTTTCTGAATGGTACTGATAAGCGTGCATCGCTATGCTATTAATTCCTAAATAAAATGGGGGAGGAGGGAGGGGGAGGAACCACCACGACTAATGTTTTAATTTATGAAATCTGAAATAATTCCGTTATTCGTCAGAAAATTACAATGCTGAAGCTGAACATCCTGCTGAGGATGAAATAGTGAAGGTGTTTCTTATGCTGAGGGAGATTACAATGTCCTAGCCCTCAGCTCGCTCCCTTTCTGTAAGCGCCACTGCTGCTGTTCAGCCTGGAAACGCCCGGCTCTGCTACATCGCTTTTGCCAGCTTACAGCGTCCGGTGCTGGACGCCCGCCTGCACACTAATAAGCAGAAACCCTTTCTGTAACCTAGGTATCTCCCTATAATATCCAGTGTTATTATTCCCTTAGTGAATTTACCCTGTGCAAACAAGTGGGTGGACAGAGCAAGGTGGAAATCACATATGCGTATATATTTGGGTTTAGTTGTAGGATGAGCTAAAGAAGCACCTTTTAATTTTTGGACAGTTATCTCAGTCCAACATTAAAAAAAATCATATGAGTTTTGGAGTTCGGTTTGGAGCGCTTTGCAGAGGAGGCTGTTAGTATCACCCTGGCTCTTGGAAGCATCTGAACCTGGGCATCCAAAGCACAGCCACGTAGCCTGGCCTGTTGCAGAAGAATCTGGCTGCTTCCAATTTAGCTGTGATGCGTCTTCTTGGCACACTGAAGTTGCTTCCTCATTATCTGACAATAGTTTTGTTGTTATTTGTATTCATATGTTAGTATTTTCCTCGTTATTGTCAACCCCATATACGTAATCATTAAATGAAATTTCTTACCATTTAGCATTTTTCACGTAGCATAAATGTAGTTACTTGTTTAAGTTCAGGCTCTGTTGTCTTTTGCCTGCACCTGTACAGCTCATGATTTCACTGAAGTCCATATCAGTAAAAATAAGATGTGAAGCTGCCCCTGAAAAGGTAAGCTACCTAACAGGCAGGAATCCTCTTGGGCTACAGAATATGTACTCGGTGTTATATAGGAAAATGGAAAAGCTTGGTGGTGGAGAATGATAAAGAAATATCTAATATGAGATTCCAGGGAGAAACTACAGCAGATAAAAACTAGGAAAATAAGTCCAGCAATGGTAGAAACGGTCTATTTGAGGCTTCTTTTATGACTTGTTCATTAGTTCCCAAAGTTTTCAGGCTGAGGGGAGAGAACAAGCATCCAGGTTCTGAGCAGTCTGATGTGCCGCTCTCCTCTCATTCTCAGACTTCAGCTGCAGTAAGAGATGTCTTTTATTTCCACCACAATGCTTTTGTCACGTCATGTGAAGATCCAGTGAAATTCCTTTCCTGGGATGCGTGACTGAAAGCTCCCTGCCCTCCGTGTCACCATCCACCTGCCTGGCCTTGAGACAGTCTCGTAGCGAGATGGGTGCATGGGTCCCAGAAGATAAGGCAGGTAATGCATGCTGCTGAACAGGTCTGGATGGAAAATGTTTATATATTTGAATACCTGAAGAAGAGTGGCTTCTCCCATGCCAATTAACGCTTCCAGACAAGTGTCGTGCATGCTGTGAAGTAGTTGTCTTTAAAGCTGTGGTTGCAAAGTGAAAGTTTTTCAGCCTGTGAGTGATGGCAGACATACTGCCATCGCTTTCTGTGGCTGGGCCAAGGCTTTCCTGGCAAATGTAATGCTTCCTGGGTGTCTCAGAGGAGGAAGTAACTCCAAAGTTTTTCTCTCAAGATAGGATACTGTACATAGGTCTTCCTCTCCCAGTGGAGGTACCTCGGTTTCTCTGTTGCATAGACACACATGGAATATTGTCTTCAATGTTTGCAAAGCAGATATTGCAAGTTAAAAAGCAAGAAGTTCATGATATTTTTCTCCAATTTTAAAGATTTCATGTTTTTACAGACTCTTAAATTTAAATCTGTAGGGGAGGAAAAAAAGTCTGTTGGTTTTAAAATAATAAAAAAAAAATCTTAATAGCTGCATTTACTCCTGCAAGAATTGCAATGGAAAATGTGGGTGATGTACATACTACCTTTTAGCTTTGTAAATGATTGCTTTCAAGTACTTGGCCTGTATCATAGGGATGAACTTAACTGGATGGCATTCCTTTGTTCGAATTAATATACGAGCAAAGAATTCTCCCTGGGGAAAGGCCATGATTCTCTTATCGTACTGTCAAAGCACATGATGATGAAAATGAAATGAACTTGTCACCAGCAAAGTTTGGTGCGAACTCATCTGCGTGCAGAATAATTCCTCTAAGCGTGACATCTTCATTTAAAGATGCTTCTGACACTGCACAGAGAATTTGTCATGCAAATGAGATCCGTATTAGGAAGTAATATTTTTAGAATACTTTAATAAAAGGAAGCGTATTCTTCTAAAGGCTTTCTACACAAGCATAGAACAGAACCATATTGTAGAAAGGAAGGTGAGGCTGGACATGGCTGTATTGTGAGACAAATGTTTTCCCAGCTCCTATCATTCGGAAACCTAAATGTGGACTTCCTACATGGTCCACCTTTCACAAAACGTTATGCTTTAAAAGCCTTGTTTTTATCTTAAATTTAACCTAGCTGTGCATAACAAGGTGCTGTTGCTTTGCTGCAGTTCACCACTAGATATCCTTCCTAAGGATTTTGTCAAAGAAGTGTGCCTGTTGTACCAGCTTTTGAGAAGGGTGTAATACACAAACTCACTTACACTACGGTGTGCATATAGGTGAGAGAATGACAGTATTTCTATGAGGCAACAGAGAGGGAAAGTGACAACACTGACACTCTATAGTATTTTAGCCTCCAGTCTTAAAAACATGCAATGAAGTTACGAATCTGTGCATCTGAAATAGGTACATGGGTCCCAGTAGATAAGACTGGGAATGCATGCTGCTGAGCAGGTCCAGGTGGAAAGTATACCTGCCTCTGGCAGCTGGGGGCAGTTTCTCTCAGTCCAGATTTTGCAGTCTCTTGCAGAGTGAAGTGCTGGCTCTAGACAAGACAACTGCAGGCTCCTGCCCCTCTGTACTGACGTGGGAGCCCAAATGCCCTGTCTTGTTTTGCTGACAAGGGACTGTTGGGCTGGTGGGAAGCAGCTGTAGATGATTCACTAGGTTTATGCTTGCCTAAAAGGTTGGCTTCTATGTATCAGCAGGAGGGACTTTGCTGCCAATAGAAAATACTTGGTCTCCTGTAGTCCCCTGTAGTGCGAGAAGCAGAAGAGCAGAAGTTTGCTCAGTGAACTTTCCTGTTGCTGCTTTTGCCTCACTCGTGTGTTAGTGCCAGTAATGAAATTGATTGGCAAAGGAAATTCCAGAGTGCAGATGAGGTTCTTGTGGGAATTAGAGGAAGAGAAAGGTGCTCCAGGCAGAACATTTACTGTTGCCCACTCAAAACTATTTGTTTGTGCAACCACCGCTCTGCTGCAAGAGCTAGAGAAGTCCCTTGCTTTATGTAGCTTTACAAGTCAGGCAGTGTTAAGTACAGAAATAATTATGGTAGGTGGGAAAAGTGGTAATAGAAATCAGGAAGTCAGGTAGGAGTGATGAAGAGCAAATGAATTAACACTTGGATCACAACATCTGCTACTCTGTCTCCCTTGCCCATAAGACCAATTAGGTGTTGTTGAAGAGAAGCGGTCTTCCTAGAGCTGCGAAGAAGAACAACTGATTAATGATGATGTTTAGGGTTGGTGCCAGTCTCCTGTGAAACTGATATAGTGTCAGGAACTGAGATGATCTCTGGTACCTGTCAGCCTGGCTATCTAAGCAAACGGGTGTGTGAGCCCTTCTGCTCTGTGTGCTTAGAAAATACACAATTGACTGATGAGGATGGTACTTCTGGTGAGAGTAAACAGAACTGATAGCCATATTCCTGGATTTTTGTTTGCAAGGTAGCTCCAGGCAAAATAACGTATGGTGCTTATAGTTGGTGCCAAAGAGAAATAGAAATGGTGTCATTATGCTAACTCTTTTCCAATGGAGGGAAATACTGGATAGCATTTCTTTATAGGTACAATTCACCATTGTTGAATTAAGTATATACATAATATATTTGTATTTGAGAATATAGAGGTAAATAATATAAATATGAATTGTGTAGAAACACATTCAGTCAAAAGGAGGTATTAATGTAAAGCTGTGTTCTTGATTAAGGTAGGAGGATGGGGAATAGGAACAGAAATAGGATAATGATGAGTAGATGAAAAACTTGATAAGGGAAATGTGATGTGCATGGGTATTTGTGTATATGTATGAGAGAGAATACATCTCGATGCACAGATTTCTGTGGTGCTATAAGACCACGTGCTTGCTGCCTGAGTGCTACTTTAGCTTCTCTGAATAGTTAACAAATGTACTTTAATAAAAAAGAAAATGCTAGTGACTTTCTCAATGGCCAGCCCATGTCTTTGAGAATGTGATGGAAGAGATACAGAACAGTTCGGACCCTGGGTGCTGCATTCCAGGCTGCATTCCAGCTGGCAGGCACCTGACACCAATATTTAGCTTACCTGCAGTGTTGACAAAGATAATTACAGCATTTCTGAAGAGGAAAAAAGTCTTATGGCTGTCAGCACAAAGGGACTCCTTCCTGAGGCACCTCCATGCAGGTTGGCACCACAGTTCTGTTTTCCAGTGACACAGAACATGTCTTGTACAGCGTGGTGTTGTCACCTAGGGTCTATACAGTTCCTGCAGGGAGCAGCAAGCAGAGTGGATTATTGACTATGCTGCACAGAATACAGCAATTGTGCCTTACAGAATTACACATTTATCCTTTTCCTCTTGCTTGTAGTCTAGGACATGAGGGCTTGCTAGAACGTGCTCATGTCATTGTTATTTTAAAGGAGTATCTTGGTTCAAGGCTATGGTCAGTGTGCCAGATTGTGCAGAGGTTAGCTGAAGGCTGCCTCAGTGAAATGGTAAGCCTGTGGCTTGAATGCCTTAGAGAATATGCTGCTGGATATATTTACTGTCAGGGTGCAGTTTCTTTGATTCGTTTTCCTGAAAGGATAAAAACAAAAGCATACCTCTATTAAGGGAGAATTAAGAGTAAATATAATGCTTCAGAAAGGTGCTATTTCTGTGAAGGTAATCAAATGCTCTGAGACACGAATGACTCACATCTGGTAGCACTATTTTCTGTAAAGATTGACTGAAGTTGTGAACTACTGTGGCTGTCCAGATAGAAGGGTGTTAATAACCAAGATCTTATCTTTTCAGTTATTATACCATAGGGGATGGAACGACTTACTTAAACAAGTGTAGCAGCAGGGTGAGTGACTAGGCATGTAAGAATACAGATTTGAGACAGAATAATTTCTTCAAGGTCAATGAGTATCTTGGGGTTCAAGCTTAGTTCCATAATACTTTTGTGACATTGTACTTCAGTGATTCAGTAGTCCAAATATGCAGCATTTTAAACTGAAGTAGAAGTGACAGAAAATGAATTTTGTTATGCAAGCACATAACAAAGCAGTAATTATACAAGAAAAGCATCCTCTTGCTGTCAACTTTTTTTTTTTTCCTGAGGAATCAGAAATGCTTCTGGATACAACTATTTCAATAGCTTGTACAGCAGACTTTTCTATATATATGGCATTCACTAAAAGGTTAGTGATTGCATTTATTAGTTCATATAATAAAGGGAGTAATTTTATTTTATTTTTTTATTTAGTTTAATTATTCAAATAATATTCTAATCATGCCATAATTAACAATCATCACAAACTAGTCTGCAAACAGTACAGACCTACATACTCTTAGTAGACTCTAGGTTACCACAAAAATTAGTCCTGATTACACTAGTGTTTATAGATGTATTAGTGCTTGCTGCTTAACGGGTGACAGAAAGTATAAACCTTTTGAACAAGGACACTCAGGTGTATTTGATGAGAATTTAAACTTTCCCATAGCAGTTCATTCTTGGAATTCTGTTACCAAAACTAATCTGGGAAGCTGTATTTTTTTATATATCAGGACAGATTTCCCATGACCCTTGACTATAAATAAAATGAGATTATTATTTCTGCAGGCTGATTCTTTTAATACTTTGAGTAGTTTTCATGGATGCCTTCTTAAAATTAAAATAAAAAAAATTAATTCAGCCAGTTTTTTTTCCTCCTGTTTTCACTCATTCATTGGCATTTAACTAAATCTTAGCCCTCCAACTGGGGTTGAGATGACACAGCACAGAATTTTGATTTTGATTTTATTTTGGATGGATGAAGTAATGGTAAATAAGATGAAGGTTAAGAACTTGAAAAGTCATAATTGAAGACATATGCAAACACTTTGCATTTTCCATTCAAAATACGAGATTGGATCCACGCTGTCTGTAGTTTCCCAATTCCTATTTCTCAGAAAGCAAAGAAGCTGAACCGTGGCCAATGTATTTATGGCTGGAAAAACTGCTAAGTTGGACACGGTTAGATTTGGATGAGGTTAAACACAGGTAAAATATATGCTTTATGTCATTTATATTTGATGTATTTTCAGTTAAAAGGTTAGATTCTTATTTCCAGCAAGATGTTGGGGGAAAAAAAGAGCTTCCTGGACTTGCTCAGAAATGATTTATGCTTATGATCTGTTAGTCTGTAGATATAAACCTCAAGATAGGTCTGTACGAGATGCCTTTCTGTCCCTGCTGGCTTTTGGGAGAATGAAAAAGATCTTGTACTTTGAATATACTGATTCCTCAATGAAAAAAGGTAATGCAGTGTGGTAGAATATTGTTAACTGCAGGTTTGTGTCCCAGCTGCCTTCCAAGCTAGCACGTGCAAGCACAGTTCTGCTCCACTGAGGATGGAGGTTGTGCCCCCTGTTACGTACTATGGCAGGTGAAGTGACCACATGGCCCTTGACCTTCTGCCCTCCTGTGGTGGGTTGGCCCCAGCAAGCAGCGAAGCCCCCCAGATACTTGAGTGCTCCCTCACCACAGCGGGATGGGGGAGAAAACAGGAAGAACAGGAGCTAGAAAGCTCATGGCTTGGAATAAAGATCCCCCACCAGTTACTGTTTGTGTAAAATAGACTCAAACAATCTGAAAGATTTGACTTCAGATTTGGGTACTGGGTGACAGAAATGACAAGCACTGAGCCACTTAAGGCACTGTTCCTCCCCTTCCCCAGGCTTGGCTTCACTACAGACACCCTTCTCCTCCCCTCACTGCTCAAGGTGTCACTCTCCAGGGCTGTCATCGCACTTCCTCGCGGTATTGCCTGCCATTTCCTGGCTCTGTTTTCGCAGAGGCACTGTGAGCCCCCCTAGTTGGTCAGACCCCGCTCAGCTCTGGCCGTGGATTGCTCCCAAACATTCTGGAACCACCAAGAACCCACTGTGACTGGAACCAGCAGCCCTGAGCTCCTCACACAGAGCACGCCTTTGGTAGCCCCTGCTACCAAAGCTGGCCATTTGGAGCCAATGCACCTGGAAAACAAAAGCTTCCTGACCCCAGGCTCGCCGGGCAGCCCAGTGTGGATGATGGGCGAGTACAGGGCGCTCCGTTCGCAGGATGTCCTCTGGCAAGTAAGAAAATGGCTCCCTAGATTGATTGCAGCTTTTGGTGATGCCTTCTGCTTGGCACCTCTGATATAATTCCTTCAGCATGAAGGCCAAGCATTATATGCTAGCAAGGTCAGTACATCACAGCTATTACTCGAGGAAGGCACTCTATTTGCATTTAATTTCTCTGCTGGAGAAATGGATTTTGAAACTGCTGCCGGTTCCCCTTGCAGATACATCTTTGTGAAAGTTTGGTGTGTGGAAGGAATGCAATTAATATAACTACATCCTCAGCTGCTGTTTCTTAATGTCTTCAAGAAGGTGTTGTGAGAGGATGAGGGAACAAATAGATGGTTGGGAATTGCATGTTTACAACAGTAAGCCCTGGAGATGGGAAACTGGCCGGTCCTGAGCAAACAAGAACAGTGCCTGTGCTTGTTTAGCCTCCAGTGACACAACAACCAGCAAAGCAGCTTTCATCTTCTCCCCCCACCGTGCAATCATGTTAATGCCCAAGTAGCTATGAAAGGGAAGAGCTAAAGGATTTCCTCCCTCTCCCTCAGCTCCCTGCAGTGTGGGATTGGGATGCAACCCGAGCAGCCAGAGCTGAGATGCCAGCGGGGTGGGGAGAGCTGCTGGAGATGCTCTGTAGCTTCCAGAGTCTCTTCCTGGGGTGGCAAAAAGTACCAGAACTAACTGACAGGCAGGTGCACAGCCTGCAAGGGCATTTGATCACATTTCAAAATTTGGTAAGAAAAGTTTCAGTGTGAGAACCGTAAGTCCTCTACAGACCACAATTTGGACATCACTGTCATGCACTAATGAAATGTTTGGGGTTTGTAATGGTTGCTAGCAAAGCATTTTTCTTGTTGGTTTCCTAGCCTGTAATCTGCTTAGTTTGTGCTTGATCGTACTAATTGCTTTCATCTTACATAATGTGTCAGTCATTCTGTGGCAGGTACAGAGTCAGTCAGGTCTTAGAGGTGGGAATCTGTGAGGAAGTAACAATCTGCTGTTTGGCTTTGGCTTTTTTTTTTTTTCTTGTTAAAATTGGAAGGAGGGAATTCTTTTGGAACTTGTTTCTCTTTGTACTGGTAGAAAATAAATCAATAGATTTTATTTTTGCTAGGTGGTCAGCAGAAATCTATTTTGACTCCATATTTGTAGGAATATATATATTTTCTCTATATTAAACCGATTTTTTCTATTTTCTGGAATGAATCCCATAGTATGTGAATCGGAAAGCTGCTCCTCCCCCCCCCCCCCCCCCCCCCCCCTTACTATAAATATGCCTGTTTTCTGCTTACATTCTTGTTCTTGGACTTAAAGCTAGAACTGCCCTGATACTGAATCAAATGATCAAATACCTCACCGTTTATGGACATATTTAGTTGTAAAGTTGTAAAGACCATGGCAAAGGTAGTGCATTGCCAGTGCACAGATCCATAGAAACTGTTGTTTTCCTTATGCCAGTGAAACTCTAAGGCTGAAAATGAGAGCTTGGAAGGGAAGTCCCTTGTGAAGGGAGAGGCTTCAGTGGCAAAAACCCTCTGGCAGTGCTTCTGAGACAGTGAAACTGAACGCAGTAATGCACCAGGAACCATAAGAGATGTTAAGGGTTTTCTGGTTAAAAAGGAAATAAGGGCTATAGAAAGAGGCACGGAAAAAAAAAAAAAAAAAAGGCAAACTCAGAGTAAGCCAAGAGATTTAAAACAGGGCAAAATGAAAAGTTTGAGTTGTGAACATTGGAACAGAGATATGCGCTGAGATTACTGTATGTAGAAAAGCTCAAAAGGAGAAATGAGAACATTATAATTATCTACACCTCTGTCATTTGACTAGACAGGTCTTCTAGTGCCCATTTGAATAACATTTTCTATATTTAAATGTAAATGTTTGTATTTCAAAGTCAGAAGGTTTGAGGTGCTGCGGCCATATAGATTCTAAAGGGAAGTAACTACTGCCAAGCTTTACACAACCTCAGATGTAAGCACAAAATAATAATATAAAAAAATAATCCTCAGGATCCATGGACTTGACTTAGAATGCATAAGATTTCTAAAGGAACATTTTACTGTTTGGCTAAAAGGATACAGAATATTGTTTGTGTCTTTTAATTTTTGCTGAGGATTTATAGATTTATTTCTGTAACAATTATTCTGCTTCATTATTCTGAGATTTGGTTGAGTTCCAGCTTTTTGACTCTTGTTTTATTATTATTATTATTATTTTTTAATTCATAGTAGGTCACAGGTACCTGATGGACATCTTACTAGTTTTTGGTTTTGATTCGCTTCATTATTTGAATAGTATTTTCTGTGATATTAATTTACAACAAAGGTAATAACAGATAACTCTAGTTAACAGAAATGTTTTGTTTCAATCCTATGTCACTGCTTTTCTATTATGTAGCTGGTTTTGTTTTCTTATGTTCATTAGCTTTTCTCTAGAAGAAATAATTCAGAGTATAATACACATTTTCTCAAGAAGACACATAGCTTCGGTATTACTAGATAGGATCTTATGCAGACTTCGTAAGCAGTGTTGTATAGCAATTTTATTTGTTTTCAAGAGATTTTTCTATTAGTAAAAATTTTACATATTTGCCCACTTTTTTCTGATTTCCATGATCAGTTTAACCTATGACATATACATACATTTGGAAAGAGTGGTAATTATTAAAACATAACACAAGTTGACTTCAGCATTTAGCTTGTTTTTTTGAGACTTGTTTTTTAATGTAATTTCTTTTCCTTTGCCTTAGGCTAGGGAATTAATATTGTTATGGTGGGATGAAGAGTCATTTGCTTAGGCTGTTGTTTTATTGAAAGGTTATAAAGCAATGGAAGTAGTCAATTTGGAGCAAGAGGAATATTAAAATTTTTTCTGTATCTCAGAACCTCTTCCTTGTAAAGTACGGTATCTATAACATGATATTAAGAGCTGGGAGTCTGAGATGAATCTCCTTGGCTTTAATGGGAGATACCATCCTGCTTTGGCGAAGGGAATGAAGAGACTCATTTTCTCTTATGACTATTTAATAATGTTGATGTGTGGACACATGATCAGGGATGATAAAATGCCTTTCTCTGAAAGTGCAGGTTTTACTATGTAAAGTACTCAATGACATGCGTTATGCTTTCTTCATCTGCTGCCGCTATTCAAGTGCGGGCATTCTGCTTAGCATCACAAAGTCCTTTATTTCATTTTTAGTGCCAAGAGTGATTGATAAAGACAGACTTCTTTCAGCAAAGCCTGTCCTTGTGGACAAGCAGTACTTCTGGCATATTTCCAATAGGAACCAACACCAGTACTCCAAGCATGCGTAGTTTTCTTTGCTGCATTATAGTAAATGTGGTGCTGGTTCTTGTGACAAACAGACTTTTGTTAGTTCCCAGTTCTTTTATAATGTTCATTTGTTATTGAGGCTCTTGATTTTTACCCACCATTTTTCAGAATCAACCTTTTTGCAAATCGTTTCATTATGTTTTTTCCTTTTTCCATTTATATAATATTCAGACATCATTAAAACCTCTGGCTCCATGAAATTTTAACAGATGTGATACTTGAGAAGCTGTTGTGGGCAGTGATCATTTATCACGAGATACTTTGAGACCTGCATTATTATACAGTAGTTAAAAATTCACAGTGGTGAAAAGATACCTTTGTAAATATTTTATTCTTTTTTTTTTTCCATAAAGAAGAATTTTTAAGACTAATAAGTTCTGTGTAAGACTGCTACCAACTCTGGGATAATCTTCTGTGGACAATTCTTATATTGGTATTGATGAGGTAGGCAGTTAGAGACAACAGTATTCAAGGAAATTGCTTAGAGAGCATGTGGTCTTGTTTCAGAGAGGGCATATTGTCATGATTTTTTGAGAACAATAAAAGAAAGAAAAACTTATAGTAACGTATACTTTGATTAAGACATTTTGTTGAAATATTGGTAAAACTTTTAAATGGAGTGGAGTTAGAATCAGCTGGAAGAAAATGTGTAACATTTAACAAAACATAATTGATCAACACATTGTTAATACTTTTTTTGGGCAAATTGCTGAAGTTTTGTGTGTATTTTACTGTATGTCCACTTTATAGCTTTATTACTTATGTTTCTGTTGCAGAATATTCAAGTGGCCAAAAATCAAGCATATTCAATAAAAATCTTCATTTTTTTTTATGTTCTGCTGCCAGCTTTTTCATATTTTGGGTGTTTTTTGAAAAGCGATTTTCACATAGATTCTTCTGGTAGGGTAGAGCTACTATGTGTAATTTTGTGTTCAGGAAGTACTTAGCCATACCATTGTCAATGGAAAGAAAATGCAAAGGTCAACTTTGGTTGAACACCTAGAATTCCAAACGGCAAGCCAGTAAATTTCCATTTGGTTTACACTGAGTGTGTTGTGTCACTGGAGAAGTTGGATCATCTTTCTTTTTTAGAGTTTTGCTAGTTTTAGCATCATCATCGCTTTCCTTATTGCTTCATTGATTTTGATGCTGGCTTAAGTCTGTTAAGGACAAAACTAAATTTTGAACTGAATTCTCTTCTAGTCATGCTTTTAAGATACTACCCAATAGAAACTCTTGCTTATGTAACTAAATATTAATATCATATTCATCTGAATGTAATGCCACATGCAAGTGTAAGACTTGTTCTAAATAGATGTATCTATATTGAAATATTTGCTTTTAATTTGACAGAGGACATCTATCTACACGACAAGTGATGTTACCCTCATCTTAGATTAACTGAATTCTCTTGTTTTATCTATGAGAGTTGTTTGTATCTTGTTAACTCATTTTAGGAGAAAATTAAGGCTAGCTGGACCTATAATCTCCCAAATATTTGGGATCAGGAAAAAGGTTTGTTTGCTTACATCCTCTTAGTTTTCCTTGTTTGACATGCTCTTTCCTTCTGATTCCAGCATTCTAGTACAGTCTTGCCATCTGCTGTTGTCTTCCTACTATTCAAGAGTCTTCAGATATCTTCCCAGGTGATTATTTCTAAGTTAAAGCTATGTTAGTTTATGACTGACCCACAGTAATTGTTACTGTATTGCGTAACTCAATATTTTTGACTTTATGACTCCATGTCTTAGATTTTATGACTTAGTCGTGTGCTCTTAATGTTTCACGTAGAAAGAATATTTCTTCAAAATCTCCCGAGGAAAGCATCACGCAGAGAGACTTCCAGAAAGTATAAAGCGTAGCAAATACGGCAAGACAATGGTTAAAAATCTTTCTTCATAAGGCTAATTTGTAAGAATGTTGAGAATAGAAAAGACAATTTATGAATGGAGTAGGCTGAAGAGGAGTGAACGTATATGTGAGATACATCAATAGATATATCATCTCATCCCTCGTTGAAATCTTCTTAGTCTTTTTATAAAGGATAGTAGAAGTTCAAAAATGAATGTGGGTGAAGAATACTTCAGAATACCCAGCCAACATGGGTTCATGAGGGGTAGTTCCTGCCTAACGAATTTGATTTCCTTTTATGATAAGATCACCCATCTAGTTGATCAAGGGAGACCAGCTGATGTGATCTTTTTGGACTTCAGCAAAGCTTTTGACACGGTTTCCCATAGGATCCTACTGGACAAAATGTCCAGCATACAACTTAACAAAAACATCATACGATGGGTGAGCAATTGGCTGACAGGCAGGGCTCAAAGGGTTGTGGTAAATGGGGCCACATCTGGCTGGCGGATGGTCACTAGTGGGGTCCCTCAAGGCTCCATTTTAGGGCCAGTCCTCTTCAATGTTTTTATAAATGATATGGATATAGGACTAGAAGGTGTTCTGAGCAAATTTGCCGATGACACCAAACTTGGAGGAGTTGTGGACTCAGATGAGGGTGGAAAGGCCTTGCAGAGAGATCTGGACAGATTGGAGAGCTGGGCGATCACCAACCACATGAAGTTTAACAAAAGCAAGTGCCTGGTCCTGCACCTGGGATGGGGCAACCCTGGCTATACGTACAGACTGGGCGATGAGACGCTGGAGAGCAGCCCCGCAGAGAGGGATCTGGGGGTTGTGGTTGACAGCAAGTTGAATATGAGCCAGCAGTGTGCGCTGGCAGCCAGGAGGGCCAACCGTATCCTGGGGTGAATCAAGCATGGCATTGCTAGTCGGTCGAGGTAAGGGATTGTCCCGCTCTGCTCTGCGCTGGTGCGGCCTCACCTCGAGTACTGTGTGCAGTTCTGGGCACCACAGTACAAAAAGGACATTAAACTGTTGGAGAGTGTCCAGAGGAGGGCGAGGAAGATGGTGAAGGGCCTAGAGGGGAAGACATATGAGGAGCGGCTGAGGTCCCTGGGCCTGTTCAGCCTGGAGAAGAGGAGGCTGAGGGGGGACCTCATCGCAGTCTACAACTTCCTCGCGAGAGGGAGTGGAGAGGCAGGTGCTGACTTATTCTCTTTTATCACCAGTGATAGGACCCGTGGGAACG
This sequence comes from Cygnus olor, assembly GCF_009769625.2. Classification (NCBI taxonomy): domain Eukaryota; kingdom Metazoa; phylum Chordata; class Aves; order Anseriformes; family Anatidae; genus Cygnus; species Cygnus olor. Next base: position 5,744,181 of record NC_049178.1, on the reverse strand, counting down.
GTGTGAAGCTGAGGCAGGGGAAGTTTAGGCTGGACATCAGGAAGAGGTTCTTCACTGAGAGGGTGGTTGCACACTGGAACAGGCTCCCCAGTGAAGTAGTCACTGCACCAAGCCTGTCTGAATTTAAGAAGAGATTGGACTGTGCGTTTAGTCACATGGTCTAAACTTTTGGGTTTTGTGCGGTGCCAGGAGTTGGACTTGATGATCCTTATGGGTCCCTTCCAACTTGGGATATTCTATGATTCTATGATTCTATAATTCTACTTTATCAGATGTGAATAATATGGCATTTTCAACAGACTGTATTAATTTCAGTCATGAGTGAGAGGGGGCAGAGTTGTGTTCACAGAAGTAAATACAAAAATTTTAGTTAACCCAAAGAAATATCTTTTAAAAATAATTTCTCCTATCTTCCCCTGTGTGTGTGGGGGGGAAAGACACTTTCTGTGTAGCAACACTTGAAAGAATTGACTTGGTATCTTCTCAGAGAAGAGAGCTTGCTGTATTGACAGCGTCATTTCAGAATTTTAGTAGTAGTACTTCTTCAAGGCGGCAATTGAACCTTAACAAAATTGTTGCTATGTGGATGCTCACTTATTTGTTCGAAATATGTATGGATTAATACTTAAAGGAGACATAAAGAAGCACATTTCACATTCATGTATGCTTTAGCGAGGATCCTGTCTCTGAGAGAGGCACTGTAAGCGACAGGTTAGTGAACTATTGTATTTCATGTGCTCCTGCTTCTCCGGTTTCATTATTTCGATGTATACTAAGCAGTTAAAGCCACCATGTATGAGCTAGCTGTCCTTTTCTGAAAATATCAAACTTACAGTATGGTACTCTAATGAAATCACCCATAGAAGAAAATGATAACATTGTGAAGGCTTGAATGTTAACATAGTAAATATTTTTTAAAAATGTTGAATTTCTTTCATTGACCTGAAGATTCCAGGTGACAAGAGATTTTGTCTTGAAAACTCATATTTATAGGACTGAGACACTTTCTTGATTTTTTTTTTTTCCTTTTCCTTGGATCAGTGGTGAAAAATCCAAATTTCTTTTGTTATATGGTATATGCCTGGAGATTGGATTTTTGGTCTAGATTTTTCTCCTCAAATGGAATAGCAAAGCATTGTTTTGGTGGTAATGAGAGGAGTGTGTGATACTTATAAACCTGTTACTGAGGAAGGAGGAAAATAATTTTAGAAAGCTAATGAAGCAAAGTGGTAGAAATTAAGTTAACACATACCAGATAGAGAAAAGCTTGTCATGCAAGAGTGAAAATAAATAAAGTACATTTAAAAAGCTTAAGAAGATAGATTTTTTTTTTTTTTAGATATAGTACATGTGGTTTGAAATATTATTATTTTTTTGCTCAGAAGATCATCCATCCTTGAGTAAACTAGTGGAAGAAGAATGGGAAATAGAATTGAAATATTTATAATTTGTGTGTGAATTTTGGCCTGGTTTTTATTTTCCCCATTAATCCTTCAAAGACTTTTAGTAAACAAGTTAAATTATACCAGTAGTGTATGGTTTTAATTGTTTGAATTGCTTAATGGGGTATTTTTACTGCTTTTCCTGTATCAACTGGAATTGGTTCTTGAAAATGTATATGCTGACAAAACAAATATTAAGTAGGCAATTATATATATATTTCTCTATGTATTTCTATATGCATACATATGTGGTAAAATTACATAGATGTATGATGTATACAATCACATCATGAAGAATTTTTTTGAGTTGATTTCTTAATGGTAAAATAAAGCTAGCTTTTGCTGTGGGATGCGGATATGCTCTATAGTAAGCAGTTCCTATTAGACCTTTCTGTTGGTGAATGCAGAAAGCAATGTTTGCTCTGGTAATGGATTTGTGTCTGTATGAAAGATGTACTGAATTGTCCTCATTGTGCCTCTGTTCCTCTGAACCTATTCATGTTTCAAATAATAAAAAAAAAAAAGCATTGTGAGAGCCAAATGCTTTCATGCCAACATAACAATATTTGAAAAAGATAATCAAAGCTGTTTGTTCTGCTTTACTGCTTTCACTTCGTCTGCAATTCAGGTCTTCATTATGAAGCAAGATGGTGTCTGAAACATTCTCTGTGAAAGAGGGGGGAAAAAAGCCAGAATAGATCTGGGACTAAGCACCAACAGAATTGATTTCAGCTAGCTGGAATGTTATCAGGTTTGCAGTATATTCTGTGTGTGTTGATGGACTGTAGTGTTCCACTGCTAGGTCTCCTACAGAGTATGACTGTCAGGTTTAGAAGAGGAACAAAGTGAAATTTAAACGTGAATGTGACTTTTTATGTATGTTAAAAAAAAAATCTTGTTTTACTTGGATTTTTCGTAGAAATCCCAAGATTTTTCTTTCTTATAGTACTCTCATTTAAAGTCATGATACCCTTGCTTTGTCCAGTGACCCAGAATTGTTACTTAAACAGTGCTTTAACAAAGACTGGTGAAACCTTCTGCAGAGCTGAATCAGAAATACTGTAATATTGTCTATATGGCAAAAGTAGTAGAAGTGACAGGGAAGTACTAACAGACAGCCTTTGTGTGATGTGGTGTGTGTGTCCTGCAGTCTTTTAGATAGCCCTCAAAATAATGGGTAATATGATAACTAGAAATATTAATTAAAAATGGCTGGAGCATTTGCATGAACAAGGAAACAAAGCATGCTCATAAGACATGCTTCTCCAACCTAATGTGAAAGATGTCTTTAATTCTGATGGGCGATGGGAAGATACACACACACACAGTGGTTTAATATGCTAATTTTTCCATGAAATTTAATGCACTCTGAGAGCTTACATAGTAAGAAGTACTTTTAGCCACTGACAGCTTGAATAAAATTGTATTGAGATTGATTTAGCTTCTTATATTGGAGTTGAAAGACTGTCTCTCACAGACTGTACATAACTAGGGATTATTTTGTGGGGGAGAAAAAAACGCAAAAAAGAAAACAAGGAAAGAAAACTAAAGCAAACTGCCTAGTGCACAACTGCAACCTGCTGTTGGTGCACTCAGCTTTGCAGTTCTTGCAGTTCCTGAAACTGTGTTTGAAGGGAATAATAATAACAACAATAATAGTATCAAATTACAGATTTTTTTTTTAATGTACTTTTGGTCTTGGAAATTCAGAATATTTTTCTTTCAGTACTGACTTTTTATCAAAGTCCCCAGCATGATTCAGTATGTTAACTGTAGCCTGAAAAAGCAGCTGAAGATGTGCTTAACATAAGGTTGTCTCATATAATTAAACATTTTGTTGGATTATAGCCAGACTGTTCATCAAGGTGTAGAACTGACCTTTTGCATGGCACATACTGTCTGACTATTTTGTACTTATTTGTATTTTTTTTCCCCTCTGGAAGATTATAGTAGACTTCTGGAAAGCTGGACAAATAGTTTATGATGTTGTAGTAAATGCCAGTTAGGTATTTGTGCTGTTAATATCTGTTATGTTCACTTTAATTTCTAATCTCCAACTATATTGTAAAGGAAAAGTATTAATAACTGTAGCTGAAATTGGTTTCTTCATGTTGGACAAGGCTGATGTTCATTTACAAATGGCTAAAGCCCACAAAATAGCCTGACTTTATAGACTAAAAATATTGGAAACTTATTCAAGAAAAAAAGAATCTGTTAAAAGATCATCTAAAGCTTCTTATGGTAATTACTTTAAAGTGATACAAACCAACAATTGTGCTTTAATGAAAGAAAATAAGAGACTGGAGATGGGGGTGGGACTTCTTTATTTGCTGCAGTTTCTCTCTAAAACATACAAATTTGTTTTAAGATCAAGATGAGACATTAGGCAGACTAAAAGCAATGGAGATTCAGAAAAGGGTTTTGATGGTACTGGAGTATCTGCTGGAGATTGGCCCAAGGCCTTGTTCAGTTATTTCCAGATGTAGTAATCAATGCCAATACAATAGCTTCTTTTCAATATTTAACAACGAATAGTTTCAAATTTCACAAAACTGAATGGCAGTTGAATTATATTGTCTGAGGTGTGCCATGTAATGTCTGTTGAAGAGCCTGAGGTAGCAGGTGGGACAGGGAAAATAAAAATTAAACGTTGTGGTAATGCTGATGGTACTGTGAAAATGGCTGTCAGTTTCGCCACTGATTTTCCTAAATTAAGCTAGTAAAATCCAAAAATGCTAGTTGGATTTGGAATTTTTACCTGGACAGTTTCACCTCAATCGATCTGTTGTGTCTCCTGTGAGAGGCCAGGCTCTTCGTGCCACGTGTGAGAGGCCTGCCAGGGCCTGGGGCTCTTTGTGTGCTCTCCTCTTCCTCCTTGTGTTCGGGGAGGCTTCCTGGGGGCATAACTGCTATGGAGAAGTAGAAGGGAACCTAAAAACTGTACCTTATAGTTAGTTGATATCCTGGTTCTTGGTGCATGTAGTAACTGGGATTTTAATGTAGTTGTTTGAATGGAGTATTTTACTCAGCTTATTAAGAGATGAATGATTATTTGAACTGAACTTTGTCCCTAGGGTGTGTTTCAAAGTTTCATAAAGCACTTAATGGTTACTGATATGGCCATTAAATCAAGATGATTTAAGTAGTAAAAGGTTACGTTTTTCAATGACTTTATTTAGACTGCTTTCACCTGAAAAGGTATAATGTTGATGAATGTGCAAGTGTGGCACTCACACTATATCCTTTTTCAGATTTTAAGATTGCAGTTAATACATCTTCATTTTTATTCTGTGTTCAGATTCAGAATTGTTCTTGAAATATTAGTTGCACTGCTGATGTGCACTTGGCAATTCCTTTGGGTGTAGAGTGCAGATGCCTGATGTGTTTAACATGTATACGAGTCCAGCCAATTTCGTTGCCCTTAACTCTGTGTGAAATGGGAGGGTGTTACAGCTGTGGCACTGCTGTGGTGGTTCAGTGATGTAAGTCATGCACTGACACCCGTATTGTGAGAGAACTATATGCAGGAAGGGGAGGGAAGGACCACAGAGGTGAGGTAAAACCTTGCATGTTTGTGTATCAAGAGGATGGAGTCGGGAATCAAACCTGCATCGGTACTGCACATTGCCTGATCTAATCATGCTGCTCAAAGGAGGAGTTATGTGAGGATGGATTGAAATTCCTTTTCAGAACTCATGCTTTTATAAGTCAGAAATATTTTTTTTCTCTGGCACAAATTAACTAACTAATTTAGTAGTGTCAAGATCTCGATTTAAAACTATATTTTATTTAGGATATTTTTCCTTATCCTAATTATTTCTAAAGAGAAAAAGTAGTTGTAATTTGTAATTGAATTGGCTGAAACACTTATCAGAACAGTAAGATTTGGATGTGTAATTATGATGTAGTACAGGAATAAACATTAGATGGAACTTTGATTTTTAGCTGTGTGATGGTGAATAATTTGCTGCAGAAAGACATTGGAAACAGTAGTTTTAATAAAGCTATTAACTACATTTCTGGAAAATTAAGGTGTTTTCTCACATGGTTGTGAAGTAAGGCTGAGAAACAAAAGGCATACACTAAAAATAATTCAGTATATTATACTGTATATAAAAATGGTCAGAGAGGATAAGGTAAATTAAAAGGGTTTCTTTTTTAAGTCTGGAATGAGCAGTAACATATTGCTGGTGACTTCTTTTGATTTTTTTTTCCCATAAAAAAGTCTGTCATGTGGTCTAAATGCTGAGGAACATTCTACTTCCCCATTACATTTTCTTTCAACGTTTTTATACTTTCACTCATTCCTGCTTCTCAAAATTGTAAATGGAAGACATGACCATCCCTAAGTAAACACTTGCATACATTGTTTAGGTCATGTGTCTGTTTTCTTTTCCACATTAGTTTTAAGGCACTGTACTTCTGACAAACCAGTAGGGCTAGATTTTTTTTTTTTTTTAAAGAGCTTTTTGTTGTTTGTGCTAATTTGAAATAATGAGCTTATCAACGCTATGTGCTTGACAACTGTGACACAGATTACTTTTTTTGGTGATGAAATTGATCTTCCCTCCCCCCTCCCCCCCCCAATCTCTTTTATAGGCACACTTTCTGGTAAATTGGAAAAGAGATAAACACTGATTAACTTCCTGTGGTAATTTAGGCTTCTTATTTTTTGGCTTATTAAGTTAATTGCTACCCTTCTGACTGGGTTCCAAGCCATTTTTTCTCTGACTTCGATAAGCTGAGTTATGTCCTTCCCCCAAGGAAGGAGGGCTCTAGTCTGCTAGAGAAACTGATTCCTTTCAAGGCATTTTCATTTTTCTTGAAATGACTTTGGGAAATGTGCAAGTTTCTGCGTTCTTAAAAGTTCTCATCTGGCATGCTATTTTCAACAAGATGATTTTATACAGCATTCTTAGATAATACATCCTTCTGTCTTCATCTTTCTGCCCCGGAATCAGGTGTGCAAACCGGGAGTCTGAAACACTAAGTGATGAAGCACTGGGGGGGTGGGGGGGAATAGTCACTGTTGGTTTGTTATAGAGAAATGAAAATGTTATTAATTCTACTTAGGAACTGCTAACCTGTAGAACTATTGAGAATTAGGTCTCTTAGATGCCCATTCATAGTGGTGTTTGTATAGATTTTGGACTAGGAAAGATGTGGAAAGGTTAGAGGTTTTAATCACCCTACGAGCTGTCTGCAGTAATTAATTTACTTGTCGCTTATGCTGAAAAAAGAGACTTTGTTTCAAGAGCTATTCTACTGTGGAGTAGATAATGAACTGAGAAATTGGTGTTTTGTTTTTTTTTAGACACCACCACCACTGTACATTTGACAAACCTGCAGTTCACCTGTTGCCAGGCCAATGACTGTAATTACTCTTAACTATAAACTAAGGACTTTTTTTGTTTATCTATTTTAAAGAGCTTTGCTTTCCAGAAAGGATCAGTTCAGAAGAAATAAATGGACTACTTGTTCCTGAGGTCTTGTTTATTGTAAAAACAATAGGGGCCCCTCCTTCCCCCTCCCTGTGCTCCCCCCAACCTTCTTCACTCTAGTTCATAAAAGAATATTACCATTGGCAACCTCTCCAGTGTTTCAAATACCTACATTTGAGTTAGAGTGGTGGGAGCTGATAAGCAACTCTGGAGATCTGCCAGCCAAATGATTTCTGATTTTTAAATTTTTTTTTCCCCTTCCATCTGCTGTACGTGTGCTATCTCTGTGCTAGATGAAGGCCCTTCCCAACAGATTGATTATGTTCATCCCTGGAGAGAAGCAGGCAATTCCATTAATTTTTCCTATTGCCTTTGCCAGTGAAAGCAAGTGTTGTAGTTAGAAAAGCAATCTATTTTTGAAATTTATTTTTAATAAATGTATCCGTCATATTACTTTAAGAGGTTATTTACTTCATGTTCCATTTATTCCTGACTGACCTCTTTCATGTTATCTCCTTTTGAAACATTCATCAAAATATATCTCATGCTATTGAGTAGATTTCATTCTTTTCTTACCATGGACTGTGATCGTGCTACCACACGAATCACAGAATGGTTGAGGTTGGAAGGGACCTCCGAAGATCATCTAGTCCAACCCCCATGCCAGGCAGGGTCACCACAAGCACGTTGTGCAGGATGGCATCCAGGCGGGTTTTGAATATCTCCAGAAAAGGAGACTCCACAGCCTCTCTGGGCATCCCGTTCTGGAGCTCTGTCATGCTCCCAGTAAAGAAGTGCCCTCTCATATTCAGCTGGAACCTCCTGTGCTTCAGTTTGTGCCCATCGCCTCTCGTCCTGTTGCTGGGCACAACTGAAAAGAGACTGGCTTCATCGTCTTGACACCCTCCCCTCAGATATTGATACACATGGATGAGGTCTCCCCTCAGTCTCCTCTTTTCCAGGCTAAACAGGCCCAGCTCTCTCAGCCTGTCCTCGTACGACACCTGCTCCAGTCCTCTCATCATCTTCGTAGCTCTCCTGTGGCCTCGCTCCAGCAGCTCCATGTCCCTCTTGTCCTGGGGAGCCCAGAACTGCACACAATGCTCCAGGTGGGGCCTCACCAGGGCTGAGCAGAGGGGCAGGATCACCTCCCTTGACCTGCTGGCAACACTTCCTAAGGCACCCTAGGACCCCGTTGGCCTTCTTGGCCACAAGGGCACGTTGCTGGCTCCTGGTCAGCCTGCTGCCCACCAGGACTCCCAGGTCCCTCTCTGCAGAGCTGCCCTCCAGCAGGTCAGCCCCCAGCCTGTACTTGTGCTTGGGGTTATTCCTCCCGAGGTGCAGGACCCTGCACTTGCCCTTGTTGAACTTCTTGAGGTTCCTCTCAGCCCAACCCTGCAGCCTGTCGAGGTCCCTCTGAATGGCAGCACAGCCCCCTGGGGTATCAGCCACTCCTCCCAGCTTTGTGTCATCAGCAAACTTGTTGAGGGTGCACTCTGTTATATCAGCCAGGTTGCTGATGAATACGTTAAACAACAGTCAACCCAGTACTGACCCCTGTCCCAGTACTAACCCCACATGGTTAGGTAGCTGAGAGAATTTGGCACTGCTATGTCAGTGTTTTGAAAGAAAAGTGAGGCAATCTTTCTTGTTTTTATTTTTCTATTCTGTTTTCTGAAATGGGAGTTATTCATCAAGGTAAAGTGATGAAGTGTTATGTAGAAACAAATAAAATTGGTTACTTTGTTTTATTGTTTTCAATGTTGAAGAGCTGAGAGCCATTTTCTTTATATTTTTATAGATGTCTTGGAATATTTTCCCTAGGAAAACCTGTTTGTTTACTATTAAGTTTTGATATGGTCAGGTTTCCTGATATGCCTTTGCATTTGGTGGTAGAAAATAGAAAATGCATTGCATGTGACTTGCTATAGCTAAATGGCTGAAAAATTCACTAGTGAAGCAAGTTTTGAGTGTTTTGTCTTTCTGTCAAGAAGGAAAAATGTGGCTATCGCGGTAATATGGTAATGTTGACCTTTTATTGACCACTGCACTGTCAAACTTTTTTCATGATCACAATCAAAGCAAGCTTTGCAGCAAAAGAGTTTGCTACTTGTGCTGAGAACCTTTAGCCTGCTGCCAACACTGCAGTCTAAACGAAGGAGGTTGCGGAGGTATGCACCATATTATATATATTATATATATATATTCATATAGATGGGAATTCCATTCAGTAGGAAAAAAATATTTTCTTCTGATTTCCCCTCCACCCCAATAGATATCAGTTTGCTTTATTCTGTCATGATTTAGCTAATGGTTCAGTGTACCACATTAAGCCAAAATATTGTTTGCACACAAAACACAGTGAGTTAGAGATGTGAGAGCAGCAGCTGGTAGCCCCCCCCAAAATACAGTGAAAGGTAAATCCCAAATGGCAGCGTGCTGCTCCCAGAAGCCAGGCTAGTGACTGTTCGTAAAGTTGCCACTTCCTATCTCATCTGTTGGGATGTGTTCTTGCCCATCCCTGGAGCTTGCAACAAAGCTACTAAAAAATTACTGTTTGAGCAAAACAACATGTAGAACAGGATCTTGGCTCTAGATGGTGCCCTGCAGCATTTTTGGCTGACTTTTCAGCATTGAGTTTTAGGAAGAGGACGACGTTTCTAAAATACGTGAGAAACTGGACCATGTCAACTTGGCAACAGCTGCTAGGGTGTGGAGGTTGTTTTTTCTCGTTGTGTAGATCACATAATTTGCATTAATTTTACATCATTCTTTCTAAAACTGCTGTTACATAGCAATTTCCCCACTTTGCCACTCAAAAGATGGTCAAGAATTACTCAAGACTCTGGTTGTTCCTGGGGCAGAGAAATCTGTACTGGAATTAGGATTTTCAACCTCAGAGTATAGGAAGCTTGCAGAGGTGGTATGATGTAGTGCTATGGTTCTGTATTATTCTGGTAACTTCTTGTAGAAGTAGATGCTAAGGGAGGCATGTGTGTAAGTAACATGCATTATTTTTCTGGTATTTAGTGAAGAGAGGGCTTGCAGTTGACCAGAACTAAATGGGAACTTGAACGTGGTGCGGTGTGGTATTTTCTGAAGGTTGATTATAAAAAAAAAAATATAGTTTTTCTTGTTTCTGTCTGTCTTGAGGGGATATTTTGAATGTTTCTGCTTCTCCTTCTGTCTTGTCTAAATGGATGGCACATACTGTACTGCCTTCTGTGTTCGGAAAAACAGGTGATGAGGAATGGCTCAGCTCATCCTGCCTACACAGCCATTCATTTTAATTGAAATTCAGCCGATTCTCTCTGCTTTCTGTATGACTTGTATAAATTTCTGACTTTAATTTGACCTCCTGGAATGTGAAGGGATTCACATTCAGACTTCAGTTAACTGTTATAAGTTGCTGTCTTTCCTGCAGGGTATGGGGAGTGGGAACTGGTGAACCACTTCTATTGCAGAAACACCTGTTTGAGCTCAGATACAGAGCTGGGTGTGACATGCCTCAGCTTCTTCTCTGTGAAGCATGAAATGAAAATAATGGTAGATTTATAATAGTTAAGAGGAACTATATGGCACGAAGATAGCCATTTATTATACCTATAATTGTAAATCTGAACTTCGATATAATTTAAGCAAAATAGTCTCCCACTTGGATTCTCAGGATGTGTTCTCTGGAGACTTGAAGTGCACCATTTTTTGAATGCTTTTTCAGCTACTGTTTCCGGTATGCAGCTCTCATGGAACCATTTTAAAGATTGATCTTGTCTAGCTTGCAGTGGCCTTGAGGATAGAAGAGCTGAAGCGTAAGACTTCAGTTTAACTCAGATCTGGTGGTGACTGAGTGAATGATAAAGGGGAATGCCTTAATCAATTGTCAAACTTGGTGAGGGAGAGTAGGATAACTTTTGTTTGTTAAGACCTTTCCAGGGGTAATTCAGTGAGCCAGGCCTGCTGAGAGCCATTCAGCACAAAGGCAGCTGAAGATTTTCAAGTGAGGTGGCAGAGGTCAGAGTGAGTTCTAGTTCCAGACTGTGAGGCCTGTGAGTTACAAATGGATGTGCTCAGGGAACCATGGAAATGGAGATCAGAGACCGCCACTGGTGGTTGTTGAACGGATAAGGACACTATCATAAAAATATCATTCTCTTCTTTTAAAATACTGGTCAGTTCATAAAGGTCATAAAACAAGAGTAAAAGGATGCATCTGTGTGTGAAAAGACATTGTCTTTTGTTCACTAATATCTTTTCTTTTGCATGTTGAGGTGGTCCTGCCTCTGTCAGAAGAAAAACTAAAATTGAGAGCTGGTTTCCATTTTGAAGGGAGAGAGATAGGACATAAAACCAAGTGAAACTTTTGGGAGCCTACTGAAGGCCAAGAATTAAAAAGCAGATTCCAGAAAGAGTAAGAACTTGTGACTTTAGTCAACTAGAAACCAGTCTGGTAGCAAAATAGTAAATCTGGAAGGAGTGCCCCTCCAGAAGAAGTACTTATCAAAAGCAAAAACTAAGTGAAAACGCACCAAAAACCAAACAAACAAACTCCAGAATACAAACAAAACACCACAAAACCACCACAGAGGAAAGAGGTGTATTACTGCAGTTCGGGTTAATTCTGTTCAGCTGACTCTATATAGTTAAATTCAGTAGTGAAACAAACTGAAGTTTATCTGGGAGAAGTTCTGAGATATCTTTCTCATACTGAGAGGAGACATAAAACTATTGGATACCAATGTAATGATGTACAAATAACATAGAAACGAATTCTAGGACATCACATAGATGCTTGGGCACTTCAACGTTAGGGAAACCAGACTGTGGGAGAAGAACCTAGTCAAAATACATGCTATGTTGTGCAACTGTCCAGAAATGCTTGATGTGGCCAGAGGCGAAGGTAGGGTAGGTGGTGTTAAGATGCCAGCAGTGAACTGAAGGCTGAATGGATGTAATGGCAGCTGAGAGGGCGCCCAGTGTGTAATGTTCCCTAGTGGGAATGGGTATTTAGAGTGATTAGGTCTCCTAAGTTAATTGGAAGATGTATCCTTGAATTAGTTCCTCAAAAAAGTAAAGATCAAAACATACAAGATGTGAAAATTCTCTCTCCACTCCTTTTCTGGCACCCGCTTACAAGACTTGAGCTCTGAGACATACTAAATCTGAGCCCATGTGAAAAAACAGACCAGGTAAGATGTGTGATGCTAGAGAATGGAGAACTTCTGGGACTGCCTCAGCAAAATAATGGCCCACAGTAGTAACATTTAGCAAATAACCTCAGTCTTTCGCCATCTTGGAGTTCTAATGTTAGCAATAAGTCCTGTAAATGGATATGAGCATAAATTGTGAGTGCGTGGCAAGGGCCTTCTTGAGGTATCTGGGTAAGCCGTTAGCCACCAGAAATTAAGCTTGCTGCTTCTCCTGACTTCCAGTTCTGTCTGTCTGTTATTGCGGGGTATGCACTGTTGTTTTGGAGAGAAGTGCTGCAGTGATGAAAGCAGGTTCCAGGTTGCTTACTATGTGAAACAATGACTGCTTATTGTCATCAAGTAAATGGGAAAGCTTTTGAGAGCAATTGATTCAAACAGATTGCATTTGTTTGCCCATGTGTACTACTGCCATATGCCAGAAAGGAGTTTAACCATTCAATTGTGTAGTAATCTCTCCTCTTCAGTTAGATATCTTTGTGTTTTCAAATAGTTTCCTTAAAGCTTACCACACGCTTTAGAAAAGCTATTTGATAAATAGTTGTTCTCAATGCTCTCCAGACTGTACAGACGTGCTTGGGAGCGTGTACTTTGTTAGTTAAATACAGAAATTGCAAAAAAACCCGTGGTTGCTGTACAACAATATCTGTAGTGCTGTTTCTGACAGTATTTATTTTTAGAATTTATTGTGATAGATCTATTTGGAGACTATTGTTACTGAAATATTTTAAGTAGGTATTTGGAATATGAAAGTCTTTTTAAAGTATAGCTTGATTCTTTAATTTTAAGCATTCATATGTAGATGCAGCATATTTTTCTGTATCCCTCTGGTATTTATTCTTTGTTCTAATCAGATACAACTTTTCTTATCATAGGTATTATTGTTTTGAAACTGAGAATATAAAATCTGATGGATTGCTTTGTTTTGACTTTCTTAGCTGTAACTTCTGCCTGAGATTGCTTCAGATTCAATGAAACACAAATGATGTTTAGAACAGTATAGAGGAATGTCACTGCTGTGATTTTCCTCTGCACTTCTCCTTTGTGCATGGAAACCACCCCCAGCCTGCAGAAATTGCCCAGATGAGAGTTCCTTGGCTGCTGAAAATCTAATCGCATACCTTATCCCATGTTAATTAAGAACATCTAAAACAAATAACTCAAACATTCCAGGTCAGGTATTCTTCTTTTCTTCTTTTCACAATTTAAAAATGTTAGTAATAAATAATAAATAAAAACATTAATTAAAAATTAAAATTAAAAAAGTTCCCCTTCCTTAGTGATTTTTCTCTCCATACCTCCCACCCCCCTGATACATTAGGAGATATTTTAAAGATCTGGCAACATTAAATAAACAAATAAATAAAAAATAATTTAAAAAATGGCTTAAATTCCTGTCTATAGAATATTGAACTTTTTCTGTTAGAATTTAGAATTATTTTTGATACAGAAACTGCAGAAACCTCCTATCTATCAGTATGAAAGAAAGCTTTCCCCTTTCACAAATAAAAATGTGTTTTGTATACTGGCTTTACTTAGATATGAAGTGTTAATTGAAAGTTAGAATTTGAGGTGCTTATGACAGGCATTTAGATACAGTGGTCATGAATGTTACATACTATGCACGTATATAGATGCTGATGTGAAGGTTTTTGCCACTTCTGTTACCTCTTCTTTCCACTGTTCATTTGAATCTTTTTTTTTTTCTGGATATCAGTGAAGGCTGAGTTGCTGCTACTGTCCATCAGTTGGAAAAAGCTTGATGTTACCAGAATACTGGGGTAGTATTACCCAACATCTTGGATTTTGACAGAATGAGCAGTGACAGGGTTAGAAGTGGTAGTGACTGTTCTTCTGTGAACAGTAAAGGAATTTACTCATCTGAGTAGAGGCACACTGACAGGAACATAATTTATATCTCTGCTTATATTTCCAGTCACACTGAAGAAAAATAATATTTTCAACTAGAGTATGATGTAGGAATTAATTTGTTTGTGTGTGCTTAGCTCAGTAGTTCTAAAAAAGCTCGTCTTGGGACAGGAAAGATTTGCCACCATTTTAGTCCTCAAAACTGAAATGGTGGTGAAGATACCATGCTGAGATTTTTTTTTTTTAAATGTGATTTGTTAAAATCACCTGTTTTGGGAGGTTTCATTTCTTGGACTTATGAAAAATCTTTAGTTGAATTTCCATTTAGTTGAATACCATTGTATTTTTGTAAAATCCCTTTAGTACTATATTTTCATCTTGTTCACTAACAATTCCTGTCAGAAAATGGGAAAAAAGTGCCTGAAGTCTTCCTTGCCTTTTCCAAATATGTGTTCTAGTAATTATACCATTTGGGGTTATACAACATTAGCTCAGCAACTGGTGAATGTTACAGATAGTCTCACCTAAACAAACAAGATGTAATGGAGAACTTCTGTATTTTGAGATTCACTGGCTTCAATACTTGGGTTCATGTAATGTATTCCTGTAAAGTCATCTTGTGCACCTTTGAGGAAGAAAAAACAAAACCATTAATTTGGATAGGATTATCCAAAAAAGGTTTATTGCAAAGATCACTAACTTGGAGGCTAACTGGAATCATGACTCTATTTACAATGCTTGATAGTTAAATATATTTCATGTTTCAATAAAATCATAACAGGATTATGGGATAACAGCTTCACTTAAGTGCTCTCGTGCTTTAGTGACTAGCTGTAGTGATCTACTTTGGCTTAGATCAGCAGCTGTCAGATGCAATTACAGATTTACCAGCTCTAGTGGAAAACTGAGTTAACGTTCACTAAGTTCTGTGTGTTTTGCCCCACAGGTTACATTTTGGCCCTATCTTGGCATGGGGACCATGCTAATAAACCATTTTGTACAGGTTGTAAAACTTAGGTTATCTGCAGATCACAGTAGAGGCATGGTTTCTGTGAAGTGTAACAGGTTGTGGCTGTACCTATCCTGTGTATGAAATGTCTATAGGTACTTCATGTTTTATGTGAGATTGTAAGCCTTTGTTGTTGTAAGGCATCGCCTCATCTACTAGATTAGCCACTTGATAATATTCTGCTGTTATACCAAGATCTTTTTCTTCCTGGACAAATACTGTATAGGCCAGCAAGAGAGGCTCACCAGGAAAAGGAAGCTATGATATATTTTCAAGTGTGTGTTATTACTACAACTGTTAAAACTTTAATTTACAGATTTATTGTAAAATTAAAGAAGTTTTATGCATTTTTGTCATTCCTTTTTGCTTGGTAGAGCTTCAGCGAAGTTAATGCTGGATATTAATGCAGTCTGTTATTTCAACTTTTTTAAAAGTTGAAAGACTTGTCTGGATATTCTTGTTACTTATTTTCCTTTTCTTTTTTTTGTTGTTGTTTCCTTTTTGTAAGGCTGATAAATTATGTACTTAAAACTAGATTATTCTGGGAAGTTAGAACTTTGCTCATCTTTCATATGTTTTAGGAAACCAGTGCTTGATCCACTAAACACTTTCCTACTTGAAATTTTAAAACATGTTTTGTGGTTTTCTTCTGTGTTCTTTTATGTATTCATTTCCTAAGGTGATTTAGACATTACTGTGTTGACTGCAGTCAATTAAGTAATTTGTCATGTCAAACTTTTTTTTTTTTAAATGCAGGCATTGTGTTTACTCTCCTTCTGGAAGCCACAGCAACGAACCTTGCATGCTTAAAAGAGATTTGTCCTTCTTGTGGTATGCGCAAAGCATCTTTCAGTCCTTCCCCAGCTAGAAATAATTTAGCTGTAGGCTTATTCCTTCTCTGTGTCTAAGCCTGCTGGCTCCAGACCTGTGTAGAGGAATGTGTGTGTATGGCTTCTTTCTAGGGGTGTAGAGAGGGTAAAACTTTCCTGTCTTTTCCTGACAGCCTTGTCAGATTCATCTTTCCCCTCTTGCTTTTACTGGAACCTATTTTCCTTCACAAGCTCAGATGACATCTAGGGCATGCTGAGAAATACAGACTGGCTTTGGTAAAAATTTTTGGAATTTGAAAGTATTTGAATTTAAATATTTCAGGGTGAAAGGTCAACAATATTTTGCTAGGAAAATCATAAACAGAGATTTTTCTGGTCTTCTGACAAGACTGACCATTCTGACAACCAAATTATAGGATTTAAATTTTGACACTTTTTTTTTCTTAAATTTATTTAAGTTGTACTTTTCTTTCCCTCATTATCAATGAAATTAGAGGTGCCTTGTTACATTTAGCTTAAAGATTTTTTTTTTTTAGTTTCATATTTTGTCATTTTGAAGTGTCAAATATTTGTCATATTTGATTGTAGTGCCAGGCTTTGTAATTTGTATTTGTGTGTAATTTGTATTTGTGTGTAATTTGTACCTGATTCTTTGTATGCAATCTGATATGTGGCTTTTTCCCTTTTTGCTTTACCCTTTAGACTGTACACTCTGTTTTCTGTGCCTCTCCTTACTTCATCACCACTCTACTAAATTTTTGAAATTTTAAAGCATGTTAGGGCTATACTCATGTTAAGTTAAACTTGCTAGTTTGTTTTCCTGGTCCTGAGTCCAGCTGATATGGCTGTACAGAAAGTACATAAAGGGAAGAGTCTAGGATCTCTCACTAGATTTTTCCCTCCCACTCCCCTGCCTCTGTATTTTCAGTTTTTGTTTTAATCTCTTGCAATGAATAGTATCAGTAGAGCCACAGTCCTCACTGAAGACCGTGAGATTTCTGTCAGACTCAGTTGTTTTGATGTCAGCTTAATTTTTCTCCCTTGTTTCCTTATACTGAAAAAGTTTTTCTCGTATGTTTCCTAGTATGTTTTTTCTCGTATGTTTCTAGTAGACTTTGTTAAAAAATAACATCTATTTGTTGAAGTTCCTGTTGTACCTGTAAGACATACTGTCTGTTTGCTATATGTTGCTTTTTCCCAGTTTACATAGAC
Organism: Cygnus olor; assembly: GCF_009769625.2. Classification (NCBI taxonomy): domain Eukaryota; kingdom Metazoa; phylum Chordata; class Aves; order Anseriformes; family Anatidae; genus Cygnus; species Cygnus olor. The sequence goes on along the minus strand of NC_049178.1, from coordinate 5,727,174 downwards.
TTTATATCAGTCTTTTTCATGATTCAGGACACAAATTTTAACCTATGTATTCTCACAAACTGTATACAAAACAGTGTTTGTGCACAATAACTATCCAAAATGGAACCATGGCAAACAGCAGGGGAATGTCACATTTCAAAGCCAGAATAAAGTATTCCTATCATCTGCCAGGCTTTGTTCCTGAGTAATATTCTGATCCCACTTATCAATAAATACACTGAATGAACAGTGGAAAAAGTGAAAAATCAACTTCAGAAAATTCTACAATTACCCTTTGACTTTACTAGAAGATGAGAAAAAAATGCCAAATTAAAATGGTTAAAAAAGACAACAACCAAACGACATAAGTGCTCAAAAAGGATAAGCAACCACTGAGAGGACTGCTGTTGACACATCAGATAACTATTAAAAATGTGAGTTCCAGATCAGTTCATGAACATAAAGATGTGAAAGCCCCTGACCTCAGATCTGGAGATGTGCAGTGGTAACTATGATACATCCTAGATTGGTATTCCATACCCTTCTGGCTATATTTGCTGCAAAGTTCTAATGCCTGTGATGTTGAACATAAGAGTGATAACACTATTGTCACAATTCCTGCCGTGAAGCTATGGGAAAAGATTATCAAACATAATAGTTTGTATTCAGACAGATACTAGGTGCTTTTTATGTGAAAGTCTTGTTAGACCTTTATTTCTTTTCCTCTGTTTCTGAGATTCTAGAAGGAGAAAGTCCTAAAATATTCTGTGTATTTTAGGAAATTTAATTAATTTCATAGAGCTGAAAATAACAATTGATGGAAAGGAGCAAATATGTGAGAAGCACAATTTAATTGTTCCTTATGTTGAGTTCCCAGCTTATCCAGTAAACACTTGCTCTTTGATCTTCAGGTTTACTAGATTAATCCCTGCTACTAGATTTGCATGTGGTGACCCTTGCTTAGGTCTCCGTTTTCAGTATTTGTAGTGTTGCAAAACAGAACCTTCCCTTTTTCCACTTAATTTTCATTTATGTCCCTGGCCAGAGCCCGTTACTAGTGCAGAATATTGCTTTCTCACCTGCTGTGCAGAATGGGCTGCAGGCATGTGTGGCACCTGTGCTCACGCCAGCTGCCAGGACATCTGTATGTAATCTATGGTTATGATTGTGATGTATAAACCCTTTCCTGACTTAGAAACCAACATCTCTTGCTCCATGCTCATGCTCCATATCAGGATCTTTACCAATATGTTACACTTTAAACTAGGTATATTCCAAAATATAAAGTTTTAGCAAACTGGTTTACTTGAAAGCTCCTGACTCCTGCCAGGTATTGTCTTAAAACCAGCTCCTGTATCGACCTGGAAGGAACTAGAAAAGTATTCTTTCTACAGATCATTTAGTAGTTGCCACAGTCACATAAACCATGAATTAATCCACAGATACTTTATATTCCAGATCTTTTTACATCAGGAGGAATTTAATTCTAATTATTTCTATTATAAAATAATTGTTGTTGTTGATAATGACTTTCCTTCAACATAGAAATCCAACTGCACAGACTACAATGCTCTAACACATTATATAAAAATACTTCTGAAAGAGATTTTCTTCTCTTATTAAATGCTGAATGATGCCATAATTCTCAATTTGCAGTTTATCATCTTAAAAAGTCTGAAGTTGGCCAACACTTTTGAATGTGCAATGTATACATGATTATTGTACAAAAGTTTGAATGTATTCTAGCAGATGTATCTTTTAAACAAAACACTATCATGGCATATTTTATTTTATTATTATTATTTTAAATTGCATGTGGTAAGAAGCACTTCATTTGTGGTAACATGTCACATTCAGTAGGTACAAATTAGAAATAGTTAAGGCATAGCTAATTTTAATTTCCTTATCAAAGGAACCGGAAAAAAAAAATAGCTTAGTGGATATTCAAAACTTCTTAGGGTAATTAGGACATTACTTGACATAAATCACAAATGCTGTGTTTTAATAAATTTCAAAACTTTAGGGGAGCCTCCTATTTTAACTGCATTCCACAGGGGCTGAAGCATGGAAGATCAACTTAAACACTGGAACTAAGTTCCAACCCATTTGAATTAAATTGATTTTTAAATGGAGATTGCTTACTGAGGTTCTTAATGTGAGTTTAGTGAGTTTGTATTTAATATGAATTGAGTAGATGACATTGCACTACCATTGATAGAAATATTTGCCTTAAGGGTAACTGATAATTTAAAAATAATGGCTTGAACTTTTTTTTCCTCATTCTGGAAACAGCTGAGATTCCAGCTTCATTCATAGCAATAGTTGTGCTGTCTCTCTTTTTTTTTCTTCCTTAGAATGACACTAGTCTTATGTTGAAGGGCATCTAATCTGAGTGAGTTAATAAATCTATCATAATTAAAAATATACCATTGTACTTACTAAATGACTTGTAACTAATGTATGAATGATAAAGAGGGCTCTAGGCTGTAAATTCAAAAGTCAGAAGCATATGTACAGGATAGGGGGAGGAAGCAGACCTCTCCGATTTTTTGCCTCTGACAAAAATTGAAGTGCCAAACATTGCTTAAATACCTACAGCTGTGTCTCATTGCTGGGAAGGTTTAGGTGTTGGACTGATACCATCCTGACAGATCCACTTCAAGATGCTTTTATATATAAATTAACTGCATTGGAATGGTGCTTTTCCCTGAATTTTCTGTCTATTTGGCAGTTTTTATGAGTCAACAATAAGATGGTCTTGAATTGTCTGTAAATACTATCTGCACTATCACATATATATATTTTTTTTCTGTTAATAGATGGTAGTAATGAGCAGATGAAGAAAGACTATGAATTGTTATGACCTGTCAATCTAAGGAATTACAAGCCTTTTTGAATCTTTAATTTTGACAGCCTTAATTTGATTAATTTGAGAACCTGAGCCCTTGTTTTTTCTGTTTGTGAGTGGGCCAGGAAAAAATAAATTCTCCATTGTTCTTGGTCAGTGATAGCTTGTGTTAATCATGAAATTTATGTCTTTGTTTTATAGCTTCTTGATACTTATAGAAAAACCTAATTGTGTGTTACTCACAGATTTCTAGGGACCTTTTGCTGTATGGCCTTGTGGGGAATTCTTGCAGGCTAATGTTTTGAACAAATTGTGTTTGTGTCAGTGTGTGTCAGCCTGCTGAAAGAAGAAGAAATTTTAGTCTCTTATAGACAAAGTAATGTAAATAGGTGCAAGCTTCGTAATGTTTCCCAAAAGGCAAAGTTGACATATTAGGGACACTTAGCTGATAATGGGTTGTTTGACATTAAATTGTGATATGCTTTGAAATCAGGTTCCATAGTTTTGGTTCTCTACAAGATATTAATCAACTTCAGAAAACTGTTCTCTCATGAAAATGAGCAGAGATGGTAATTGAAACCACTGTCTGGTCAAAGCAGAATGATTTCTATCTGTAGGCTTATAAAGAAGGTGTCCTCTCTTTTGCCTAGTGAGTGAGAGAAATTAACAGATGATTTGGAGAAAGCTGAAGTTTTGTTTTGTTAGCCTATCCAGAAGAGATTTATCTGTAATCAGGTGCCTTATAGAATTTCAAAATAGTAATGCACACCTGAAGAAGAAAAGAACATGCTAGAAAATATTTAGGTAATTTAAATGAATTTGACTTGGCTAGTCCCAATGAAAATGCTTTCTTTGCTATTTAAGGAATTCATTGAAGTAATATATGATTTACTGCCACTTGACATAGAGAATTTGTTAGAAGGGAAACTTTCCAGAGAATTGGGTGGGGTGTGTGTGGGAATCAATATTGCTTTTCTTCGGAGGAAGTTAAGGGGGCTTAACTGGATATTTCCAAAGATGCCAGAAGAAGCTTTTTCAAAAAATCAGTTTGAAAGTTTGTAGATGATGGGTTTAATTAAATATTTGACAGGTATTAGTGAGAACCCAGCTGCTATACTGCTTTGAAAGGCTAGCTGGAGTACCAGAAAAAGGGAAACACAAATATGTTGCTTTGGTAAGGCATTTGACATCATCAAATATAACATTTTCATAAGAAAAATGTGCTCTAGGTGAAACAGCTGGTAAATGATTACTTATTATCTGGGGGAACAGCCAGTTTTTGAAGAATATCCAGAGTTACCAGCTATTTGTTGCTTAATTGGGGTGGGTCTTACAAGAATATGTCCTAGGCCTGATTCTACTGTTTTTAGTATTTTTATAAATAGCTTGATGCTGGAACAAAAAAACACTGAACTTATAGTGCTTCCAGGATGGATGGGGATGCAAGTATTTTGCAGGACAGTACCGGATTTAAAGTTGATTACAAGTAGGTGATATTAATCAAAACAGTTGAAAAACAAATCAAAAAGGAAATGTATGAATTACTACTAAAATAAAATTAAAAGTATTAACCTAAATTAAGAAGTAATTTGGTTAGTAGGCTAGTAGACAGAGAGGGAATTAGGGTTAGGATAGGATGTAGGATTATAGTGGACTGTAAACAACAGCACAGTGCTCCTGTAAAACTTTTAACCTAGGATATTTGGAATTGCCCTTTGTAAGATGCATCAGCTCTGAGCTCACCCATGGAGCTCATGAAGGCCCACGTAGCTAGCTTCTAATTTTGGGCACTACCCTGTGAAAACATGGAAGAGAGAGAAAAGCAAAGGACAACTGTAGAGAGTACAGTGCACAGAAGAAGAATAAAGCATTTGGGAAAGGTGATCTGTGGAAAAAGTAGAAGGAACTGGAAATGAAAACTATCAGCTGGCAACATGATTCTTTAAATATAAGGGTTGTGAAAAGAGGAGGATGATCAGTTGTTCCTTGCGATCCAGTAAGCATAGCACAGAAAGTCATCATTGGATAAGTTTCCAAGGATTTAAGTGGGGTAGTGGTGGGGGAAGAGTTGAACAACACTTGAAGAATTGAAGCACTGGAGTAGGCGGCCTGTCAAGGCTGTGTGAAAGATTGTAACTGGGACTGGAGTCATCAGGCATGCTTTTTAAGTCTGCTATATTCTGCTCAAGCTGTGGGAAAGGACACAGAGGTTTCTTCTAGCCTGTTGTCTTTTTCAGGTATAGGCAAATCTCACTTCATGTTTTCTGTACCCCACAAACTCACGTGGTCTTAGTAGAGGGATATAAGTCAGAATATTCTGAGTTGGAAGGGACCCACAAGCAGCATTGGGTCCAACTCCTGGCTCCACACAGAACCACCCTATGTCTGAGAGCGTTGTCCAAATGTTCCTTGAACTCCAGCAGCTTGGTGCCGTGACCACGTCCCTGGGCAGCCTGTCCCAGTGCCTGACCACCTCTGGGTGCAGAACCTTTCCCTGTCACCCAGCCTGACCCTCCCCTGTCCTAGCTCCATGCCATTCCCTTGGGTCCTGTCGCTGTCCCCAGAGAGCAGAGCTCAGCGCCTGCCCGTCCCTCCCCGTGAGGGAGCTGCAGGCTGCCATGAGGCCTACCCTCGGCCTGCTCTGCTCTGGCCTTAACAAACCAAGGGCCCTCAGCCACTCCTTATACATCTTGTCCCTAGAGCCTTCACCATCTTTGTTTCACCATCTTTGTAGCCCTCCTTTGGACATGCTCTATCTTCTCTGTCATTTTACCAGGCACTGAAATAAGACTGATAGGCCTGTTATTACCAGGGTCTTCTTTCTCACCCTTCTTGAAGACTGGGACAACATTTGCCAACTTCCAGTCAACTGGGACCTCTCCAGATTCCTAAGACTGTTGAAAAATAATTGAGAGAGGTCTTGTGATGGCACCGGCCAGCTCTTTGAGTTCCCTAGGGATGAATTCCATTGGGCCCCATAGACTTAGGTGCATTCATCTGGAGTAGCTTTTTGAAATGCTGCTGCATCCCGTATTACTCCTAATGCTTTATTCTTGGAACTCAAAATGAGCTAACATAATGAGACAGCATATCCGCTTGAAGATTTTTGAGTAGATTCATAATGCTGAGTAGAGAACTGTAGTTCCTTCACATGCATTGAAAGGTCAGAAGAGTGAGTACTGATACAGTCTTAAATTTAAATGGGTTGTTTCCAGATATTAGAATGACCAAAGGTGAAAAGATCAGATCTTCAGAGCTTGGGACTGAAGCATTAAATAACATTCTGACCCCTTCTGTCATCTAAAAGCTCAATGTCTCCATATAACTTTTAAACTATATGCCTCATAACTACGTATTTTTGGAGCCTAATTGTTTGAAGTTGTCAAAAGATGAACAATTTATGGTGGCTGTGGGGGGAAGGGGAAGAGGATAATTACATACCACTTAACAGAATTCAAAAAAATTACACAGCATCAAAGGAAATTGCATTGCATTTCAGTTACGAAAATTAGTCCGAGTAATGAAAAGTACTTATACAGTTTTTTTGAGGAAAAGTAAGCTGAGGATTTATTTTTAATGTAAGTCCATTTTTTTCAAATGAGGTCTGCTAACAGCTTCTAACAACTTGAAAATCTTTGTTGTACTCAACAGATTTCATTTGGTGGTCTTCCTCATGCAAACTAGTAGAGTGAGGGTTTTTTCAGTTGCTGATTTCAGAAAGCAGCTCCACTTCTGATCTGAGCATTTTTTACTTAATTTATTCAGGAATGTTTAATCTAAATAAATATGCCATTCTTTCCATTAGCCTATGCTCATATATTTGTATGATCTGTGTTTAAGCAGCTGCTTAAATCACTGTTTACTGCGATATACTAATAATGTGAAACAATTAATTAGATGGCCTAATGACACAAAGTAAATTATCTATTTCAAGTTACCCTTATGTTTAGTACTTTCGCATTTAAATATCTTGTGATTGTGAGTTGGCCTTTTGCCTTTGTATGTTATGCTAGGATAAAGATAAAAATCTGTTTCTGGATATCTTGTTAAATTAAACTTAATCCTGTTCTTGTGTTAATCTAAAGCAAAGGAGCTCAGAAAGGAGAAGTAGCAAAGGAAGAACCAGAAAGATAATGTCACCAATATTTTGAGTTATTCTTAAGGATTTCAGTTTAGAGTGGTTGATGAAGGCAATGATTAGTAAAATGTTAGTAAATAGCCAATTCTTATTACAGATCTGAAGCAAACATAGTAATTCTTTGGAAATGTACCCTTAATGTTGATAGGTACTTAATCTGAGATTTATTATAGTTCTGTCACTATCTTTGCATTCCTGACAATTTTCAAGAACTTACACAGCAATGTGAGAACTGTCTACTGGCCTTTTGCTCCTGACACTTTTGTAATACCTGAAGTAGTTTACAAAAGGCTCTTGTAGCAAATCCTGGCAGACAATGGTTTCTCAGGTTGTTTGCTTGACCTTAACTTTTGCAGAAAATTGAGGCATGAGAAGACAAATGCTTGAAATGTGGAGGACTGAATTTCAGCTAGTTAATTTTTTTAGATGGTTCAATGGGGAGAGTTACAAGTTCAGCCTCTAGAAATAAAATGCACTACTTTTTCTTTGAAATAATTACAAATATGAATATTCTATATTTCTGTTTGTGGATTCTTCTTTTCCTTTAGAATTCTGAAGCAGCAATCCTCAAACATCTGAAATTTGGCTTCTGTTATTCTTACGAATAATTTATTCAGTAAGTTTCTGCACTTCCTTTTAGTATAGTCCTGTAGCAAACTTATTTCTTCTAGACATAATTCAATTCATTAAGTTGTTTGTGGTTTTTGAATCCTTATGATATAGTTTCCTCTCTGTGTGCTTTCAGCAGTGAGGTGGATACAAATCATAAATTTAAACTTTCATTTATCAGCTTTCATGCTGCAAGACAGAAGTAGCTTATTAAACGGCAGAATTAAAAGAAACACCTAGGTGCACGCTACTCTTTTATTTTCCCCAAACAGATATATATCTGTCAAATTATTTTGTGACTTACTGGCAGTTGCACACTACAAGGATCCTGCAATTCAGCTTCTTTACTCAGCTACTTCCATCGCTTGTCACCCAGCAGCAGGGCATCCTCTCTAGCTTTGCTTAACCGCAGCTCTGTGAGCATCCTCAGGTGATCTTCCTTCAAATAACATGGCGATGATTTTCCACTTAGGACCAGATGGATTGGTGTAGTACCCATTCTGATATTCTGTTCATTTGTATGCTTTTGTAAAATTTTGGCTAGTGGTGTATGCATGTGTGGGTGCATCTGCACATGTGTTATAAACGCATTTTGTGTGTATGTACATGCATGCGCACACGTGTAAATATATTACTTGTTCACAGCAAAATACATTTTTTTTGAGTAGCTCCTCTTTTTCACAACACTGTTCCAAAAATCACTTTTGTGAAGAATCCATTATTACCCTCAAAAAATTGCTCATAATTCCACTATTCTGGTCACCATGAGACCTGAAAATATTTTTTGAACCACAGGGACCCAAAAATGTTACAATAAAGGAAGCTTCTTAAATGTGAATAAAGTTCTATCTACAAATGAAACAAAGGTGAAAGTAAATTTTATAATAGGGCTATTCTAATTGCTCTTTCTTAGTGACTTTGCAATGTATTTGTTAATTAAGTAAAAATTAATCTCAACTTCCACATTATACATAATAGGTTTAGGAGAGAGTGCACTTCATGAATATTTAACATTCATAATAATGATGTTGCAATTACCTGAATTAAAACAAAGAAAAAAAGCCTGAAATTTAGTCTGAAGTAAGGTTGACATCTCCTCAAGACTTAAGTTGTTGTTGTTGTTTCACTGCAGTTTTCTCCTTGGAGTTGTTTTCCTTACTAGAGCAAAAAGGACAAAAATTTAGTAACCCTGCTTGCTGAGTTATGAGTGTTTTTTGTGGAAATTTGTTTTTGTAACTATGCTTTCTGTTTGAGGATCCTCTTGGCTCAGGTCCAGTTTTTAATTAGCTTTACTACTAGGAACGGGGCCTGCTGTTTAATGGACCTGCTTAAAACTTCAGTTAACTTACGTGGGCTTGCATCTCTAAGACTCAGCAACCATATTTGATTGTGGTTGTTTGCCGTAAATTGTACAACTTGAGAATAAGACTGCGTACTGCCATCTCAGAGTTCAAGTAGAAGACTGGTAGTAAGACATTGTTATTTTGTTCTGCTTCAATTGTCCTTTATGGGTGATAGATGAAGCAGAAAGCCTCAGTGCTGTTTCTATGTTATCTGTTCTCCCCAGTCTCCTGTCATACGTTTTGCTTGTTACAATTACTTGTCCTGGTAATTCCAGACTCAGTATGTTTTGAACCAGGGTGGAGGAAGAAGTTAGAGATGGTCTGGTCCAACTGAAATAATTCTGTAACTACACAAAGCAGTTAGGTGAAGCGAGAAGAAAGTGGCCTGACTGTGAAATTTTTGAAGTACCCCTGTTCAGAAGTTATTACTGAAGTATTTTCATTTCTAGGGAATGTTTGAAAGAAAATGGGGATGAGGGAAAAGAAAACCAGGTTTATGGATGAAATATGGGATTGTATTGGCTTTGCTTGATGGGCTGAGAAATCCTATTGAATCTGGAAACCAGAAAATTGCTTAAAATTAATTTTCATCAAATATACGTTCTACTTTCCGTTTCCTATAGAATTCTTCAAATCTAGCCATCAGGACTTGGAAGTGTAAGAAATAGCTGCTAATTCTTTTTGTTGTTGTTTTTGTTTTGTTTCTTCTTTTCTCTATTATCTTATAAAACCATGATTTGACAAAGACAAAACAAACAAACAAACAAACAAAAAAACCAAAAACTGCATGCTGGGAATGTTTCTTTAATCTGAAATTATTTCTTATGTGTTTTGAGAAGTTCTTAAAGTTACTTTTGCTTTAAATTGATTTGTTACTCATCATTATGAGTTGGTGTCTTAGCAAAGTTTAACTGTATTGTCAATTCAAGAGGCTTTTTCTTTCATTGGGTGGAGGGAGGACTTGTACTTCACTGCATGTAGTTGTGTCAGCATTTCCCCTAGAAGGTAATATTTTGCTGCACCGAACTAGTGGGACAGTTGTAGCTGTAAGAAACAGCAATGAAGTGTTTCTAGAAGGTGAAACTCGTGTTTTAATTCAGTAACACAGGACTATAGGACATCACATCTTTCATAGAGGTAAGGATGTGTAAAAGCCAAAGAAGGAAGGAGGTGGCTTTCACTTTATTCTAGTAATGAGTAATGTTAGTTAATGCAGTTGAAATATTTCTCAGATAGAATTTAGGTTTAATGTTTAAAAAAAAAAGATTAAGACAATATCATGAAAAGAGGGTGTGCAGTGGAAATGATTAAGGGGAAACTACTTAGTGTTCTTGGAAGAAAGAAAATAAATGCAAGTAGTAAATACTAAATCCCTCTGTACTGTGATAGAGAATTTGTTATCCCACAAATAATTCAGTTCTGAATTGCAGCAGAATTTATTCTCTGAAGATATTTTGTGTGCACTTGTGCTTTTTTCTCAGCCACAGCTAAAAGAACAGGCATATTCTGTCTGATAGTTACTGAGTTTCAACATAGCAGGCAAGTTTTGGAGAAAGAAATTAGTAGAAAGGAATGAGTTTACTTTCTTGTTTTTAGAAAACTTTCGATCACAAATGGATTGTCTCCATATCATAGAATATTCCTCAGAATTTTTACAGAGAATATAGATTGAGTGCAAAATAAGTTAGTGAAGCGTATGGCTTCAGGAAGTGGAGGGGAAGTTGTACTTGCATATGTTGTGGAAAACATATGCAACTAAATTTAGCTCATACTAGCAGATTCTACTTATTTTGAAGATTGTTTGTGGGATACTTCCAACCTTGTATGAAAGGGCATGGGAAGATTTTTATTTCTATTTGGGCCCTTGCATCTCCTCTTCTCCGTTCTCCCTCCCCCAAGGAAAAAAGCATCTGAGCGGAAGACAAATTATTTTTCTGCTTACACTTGTGTCTTAGTAGTCTGATTTTAGCACTATGTCGTCATGCTGCAAGATTAATCAGCATATGCTGGGTTTTGTTTTTAGCCTCCTTCTGTTTTTATGTTTTTCGCCAGCTAATGCTTCTCCCATGGATATTAGATTAGAGTAACTATGAAAGCTTAGCCTATTAACCAAGCAGTTTATTTCCTGTTCTATTGAGCAAGTTCTTGGGCGCAGCAACTTTAGAAACTGCTGTTTATTGTGTCCAATAAATATTTTATAATTTGATTATGACACTGTTGGATAAAAAAAACACTGGATGGTGTAGTGATCTTCTGTCACTTCAGAGTCTTCACTAACCCTTTGTGGTGGGTGTGCTGAGCTATAAGTGCTCTGAGTGCTCTGATTAAAATTCACAAAACACGGTTGATTTGAACTCTGAACTTCCGTTTTCTAGAATTTTTTCTCTTTTTCTTTTTTTTCCTCTTCTATCAAGGAGGTTAAACACTAATTTACAATGTATTACAAACCTACCTTTGATTTAGTTGGAAAAGTTTTGCTTGCTTTTCCTTTCAAGAAAAAAAGCACAGCTGTTATAATTGCATGGCTAAAAAGAAAAACACTTGTGCCCTGATGCTTTTCTATATTTCAAAGTATATATGTTTTTCTGTTAATAGAAATTTCCCCTCCCTGCAAATTTTGCTTTGCATGTGGTGTACTGCTGCCTTTCTCAAGCTAAACCAATACTAGTCAGTTTAATAGATTTTGGGGTTTCTAATTGTTTATAATCCTCTTATATAGTCAGTGACCATAAAATACTCAAATTCAGAGATTATACGTTGGGTTTCCAATCAATAAAATAAGGGTGGTTACTCACTGTTCTGAAGCTTTTCAAGATACTCAGGGAATTACTTACAACACTGCACTTCATAGAACTTTTCATATTTCTTCTTTGACAGATGCACCTTAGGTGTGGGATGCAAAGTGTTTATGGCATGAAGGTGGTAAAAAGGATTTATAAGACACTTTTTATGAAGGTCACTAATGAATGCTGAGTTGCCATTTTTAGAGGTGATGAATCCAAGCATTTTTAAAGCTTTTCCTTTGTCTTTGGAATCCCTTATCTTACACCAGAACCACTGAAGGTTGACTCAAGTTTGTTCAGAGTTGTATCCCCTGGAAACGTATTGGCAAGCGTGATTTAGTGTTGCTTGTTCTAATCCTGTACATTCCTGAGCAAGGGGAGGCTACACGTTCAATAGGCTTTATTCCTCACTGTACTTTCAGCATAAGTTTGTAAAGCCAAGGGCATTAAAAAGGCAACATGAGATGAACTTTTTTCTTTACCTGTTTTGTAGATAAAAGCTTAAAATGTCTAGGAAAAAGACCATTACATAATATGAAAATACTCTTTAGAATTATCTTAGGAATCAATCTGAAATGTGCAAAATGTATGAAGTAACATGACTTTTCGCAGCACCATTAAATTGTAAAAGTATTTGGGGCAGTTCATGCCAACAGTGCACATACATAAAATTGGTGTGCAGATAAGCCTGTTTTAACTTGTTCTGATGACTGCTTCATTTAAGCAAAAGACCGCTTTAAAACCAATGCCTTTCAAAATTTTAAAAAGCTTCCAAAATAGTTGTAAATCATTCAGTGGCTCTGTAGAGAAGAAGAGGGTTTGGTTTTAATACCCCTCCTAAGAGTAATGGCTTCAAGGCAGTCCTGCTGGCAGGAGGCACTCGAATGTAATGACTTCTGTCAACATGAAATGGATAGAATGCATTTTACGAGGGCCTAATTTTTGTTTTTAAAGCAAGGGTAATGTGGCTCGAGTCTGACTTAATAGAAGACCTAGATTCCATTTAAGTTAGGCCTGTCCCGTGCAGGGACATGGCTATACCTCCAGTTGATTCCCTTCCCCTGAGGTGGACTAGGTATTTCAGTAATTCAGATACAACTTCATGCAATAGGGCTCTGCAGAGAGATGAAACTAATCCCAGTCCTTAGGGAATTCTATAACGAGAGATGAATGCTTTGGGGAGGTATTAGAGTGTAACTCAGTGTTATCACTTTGTTGTATTTGTGGTACTTCCACTACTGTTTATGATAGTACTACCATAATATTATGACACATTGTCTCAATAGCTCAGAGAAGTAGAGGAATTGCTCCTGTCTATAACGAGAAAATGAGTCATGCAGTAACTTGAGAAGTTGCTCGTGATCTATGGTAGGTCTTGTGGAGCAGGATAGACTGTCATTGCATGGTGACTGGGGGTTGCTGGCCAGGACGAGGGCAGCATTGAGGATATATGTAACAACACATACTACACATTATATGACCATGAAGGCAGCTGTTCTGTTTGTAATCTAATGTCTTAACCCAGAAGCTATTTTTTTTCCATCACATTAAAAAAATAATAATAATAAAAAAAAGCAGTTATTCTATTGCTCAAGATTCTGAGTGTGAGAATCTCCACTTTTACAACTGACATGAAGTGAGCAGAAAAAGAATGTCTGACAAAAACCAACCTTAAGTGACTTTTTAGATGAGTTCAGAACAATTTTTGAAATTTTATTAAATCACTAAAGGTAGAAATAGTTCTATTGTGACTCATTGCATGGAAAAACATTGCGATTGTTTGAGTACCACCACCCTTCATTGCTTCTTCCTTCTGCCAATACTGGGCACTGGTAGTTTTTGAGAAAGCAGGGGTGAGGGAGGAAGAATGCAGGGAGCCCAGTTTGGTGGGGAATGAGCTCTTAGATACACAGCAGAATCCATGTCAAGAGCTGGTTCATTGTAGTACTAAGAGTTTCCCCTCAGATCCTGCAGTGTGGAATTAAACAATCACATCTTCACTGTTTGCAGCTGTTGATTGAATGGCCAACCAATCTCTAAAGAATGTTTTGTTGTGGGAAATGTGTGCTTCTGCCCGTGACCGATTGCTTTCTCAGTTTCCTTAAATATACTTTTCTGCTAGAAGGTTCTGTTTTAATAACAGTTTTCTTTGGTCTGAAGAACCACCTTCGTTTGGGGATATGGAAAAGTTGAGATTTTTTAGGATAAGATCCACTTTGTTGCAAAATTGCTGTGACTGTTGCAGGGAGGAGCTTCTGGGTTGTAAATAGACTCTAAAAAGAGGTTTGCAGCAGATAGTAAACTTCTTAGCGCAAGCCACAACTGCTTGTTGTGGTCTTCAAGTCCTAGCTGCGTGACAAGTGCTGCATTTACATCAAAACATGCTAGGTTGTGTGCAGGGAGGAATCACATCTTGATTTCAGTATCCCCAGGCCGGTTTGGATCCTAGAGGCATGGTGTTGATGTGTTGCAAGTTATTGCTGTTGTATGTAAGTTCATTCTCTGTTGTTCCATCATCATAATTGTATATAAATTAGAGGAAATTTACGCCAAATATCAGGAAATCTGTATAAAAGTCCAATTTTCTGTAGGGGAAGATGGTCCTGAAATGAACCATTACTGGAACCTTTAATTATTATAATACACTAACAAATTACCCTACAGAGTTTGAGGGACAGCAAACAGCAGTTTTTGTCTCTGTTAGTACAGATAACTAAGTTCTGTGGTATTTCTGGGTTTTGTTATCCATGCAAGTTGTATTATTGGGGTATCGGTATTACCTGTAAGATTAAACTGTAAAGGCTAGTGTAAATCGTGCTTTAATAAACTATATTTGCTTGAGTGGGAGACCCATTTAGTCCCTACAGCGAGGTTAAGCATATTTGTTTGAGGATCTGTTACACGTTTTTTTATATCAACAGTCATTTCCAGTTGAGGTTAGCAATGACACTGACATTAACTGCCTGCTAGCCAGAATCAGGCTAGCCTTTCAAAATTCTCATTCCACCAAACTACTTGTGTGTCCTAATGGTTTATTTTCCCTTTGACATCCTCTCACTAGTGATAGAAAATAGTCCAGGATAAATTGGGTTATGTTTTTCTTCAAATAATTTTTCATTCTTATCTTTTCTCTATGCTTCGTGTTGGGAGATGGGTTGGAGCAGTGAGAACACCTTTTTTCTGTGCTTAGCAGCCATTCCATGAAGCTTGGTTTATGTAAAATACAATGTGGCAACACCATGCTACCGTAAGCTTATCAAATAATCAGTCTTTGGGGAGTGAATCAGTTTCTGAGCTGTTTCCACAGTTGCAAGTCTCCTTAGCAGTCGGTCACTAGTGACAGCTTGATGGTGATGCATGAGTTGATTGCTACTGCAGAAATGTCATAAATAGTATTAATGAAGGTAATGACTTTGTTTCTGAAATTACTTTTTCTCGCAGCAGCAAGGGATAATTATTAGAAGCCATTTCATTGCAATAACACTTTCTCTAGCAGAATCTGGGGTGGGGAAATACGAGCAGGAAATTTTTGCGTTAAAGCTAGTGCACTTTGAAGTGGCTGTGTGGGGTGGGCGCTGTGCAACATGAAGGGAGAACTGGCGTGCTGCTGGGCTGAGATGTCAGTAGGTCAGCGATAGTACATCTCTTTTAATCTTATCATCAGAAGGTAGCTAAAAAAGATTCTAATGTTTTTGTGACTCGATACTGAATAGTGTCACCTCATCAAGAGCATTAACGTGCAATAGTGTCAGTCCTTTTAAAACTTCTGTACCAACTGTACTTCATCTGTTCTGGGCTCCAGCACCCATTAACTTGCAGCTATAGCTGTGGGGGTTGGATACAGACAGTAGAGCACATGATCAGTGAGCCTGAGTGAAAAATTTTGTTGGCTCTGAGTCATGCAAGAATTCTGCAATAGCTGTAGAGAAAGAAGCCGGCCAGCCCAAATGGCATAATAAATTCATTCTTTTCATGGTTTGGTGGAAAGGATGGTGGAGACTTGTGACAAAACCATTTTTGGCTGAAAAGCTCAAATTCATTGTAACCCAAAGTGTTGGTGTAAATGTGTCCTTTTGAAACTCTAATGAGGCAGACCTTTGGAAACCGCTTGTTTCCTGCTAGCTCAGCTTTGGCTTGGCACTTTTAGACAGAGCTTCTGCTATGATTGCTATGATCCACAGACCAGGGAGGCCTGTGGTCCTTCAATTTTAGAATTTAGAACAGGGCCAGGGCTACCTGCTTCCCAGTAAGACCTCACAAAGTCTGGGCTCTTGGCTGCTCTGCTTTCTCCCTGGCATGCTCAGTGCTTGCAGAAAGGCAAGTGTGTCCAGAAGCACCGGGAGCTGCTGCTGACTTAGAAATCATGCCACAGTTGTCATATTTTTCAAAGTACTTTTTCTTCTGTAGGAAGCTTTGCAATGTCTCTTTTCTATTTTTCAGAATTTCTTGCTGGATAAAATTCTCGGTTCCTACTTCCACAAATTCTGTAATAAATGAGACAAAGATTCCACAGGTGTTATACAGCTCTCACTCTGAGCTGAACTAGCTGTGCTTCAAATAGAGCAAAAAGGTTAAAATAGCCTTTTATCCGGTCCCATGTGCAGCCCTATTTTGGGTGGGAGGACGGGAAGTAAGAGTGACGCTGCCTGTGCAGGCCACTGCTCTGCGAAGTGACGTGAAGTGCCTGCAGGTTAAATGGGTCAGTGCTGGTGGGCAGGCGGCAGCTCGACTCCTGAATCATGATGGCTTTCTGTAATATTGGTGGTCTGCATGGTTTTAAGTGTGTGAAAGTAAGATTAATCCCAGTTATCCTAAATGAATTATTTTATAGACTTGATGTTCTTCTATGTTATTCCTGTTTTTGACATGCAAACAGAGGAAAAAGTCATTATACAGAATTGTTCTGATACCACATCTGATGTTCATTGTGTAGAAAGACACATCCTGAAGAACTAAGCACTTGGATTTTTTTTTTCCTGGTTCTAAAAGATGCATATAGTTTATCATAATGAGAAACGAAACAGCTACATGTGTGATTGTCACTTTTGCTGGTGTTTAGTCAATTTTTTAAATTGAAAATACTGTTTATCTGAAAAGCCTTGCAAGTGGTGTAACTTTATAAACAAGTTGTAGAGCTGTAGCTATAGTACAACCTCATGGACTATAGTTATGTGCGTAGCAAACAACACTTTACCATAAATAAATTTGATTCAGAGATGGTAAAACCATTTGTGTGTATTCAGAGATGCTCTTTTTTCCTAGACTTACAAGTTTCTATAATTTTTCGTATATGTATTTTGGTGTATGTGAGTTATCCAAGCACTCACCTGAGAAGGGCACTCAGCACCTTCTGCTCTTTTAACATTATCTTGCATCAGGATCAGTGTAGCAAAGTAAGCTTTGCTGCTCTGAGTATTTGATGTTGCCACTGGAATAGTCCCAGCTGGAAACTGCTTATTTAATGGTTTTCATTTCAACTTTTTTTTTTTTATTCACAAGACACACAAGGGTGAAAGTGGCCTGCTTTGACTAATGCAAAAAGGTGACAAAAATGATAAGCTTTCATAAAACTTACATGGCTATATGAACATCTTTAAGTTTCTAAACATTTTACTACTTCGTGCATTAAAAGATTTTTTTAGGCTGTGAAGAAAATAGTACTTTATGTTACATAGTATGTAGCTTCAATTACATGAACAATATTATGTAATCTTGTTACATTCAAGCTTTTGTGTACAGAAACATGTACAGAAACACACAGCAGTATAGAAAGAAAATGCATATGCCTCACTGCAGAGTCCAGGAGTATTGAGATCTGAGTGTACTTATTGATTTTAATAGAAAATGGCAAGCATCCTGAGGCTTGTAGGGCTCAGAGTTTAATATTTAATCTATCACTGTTGCCTTTTTTTTTTTTTTACTATATTGTATTGTCTGTCTGTTACTTTTCTACATATTATATGTTTCTGAGGATACAATTGTGTTTGTGACTGTTCTCTTTCAATGGTGTACCAGAGTGTGTTTTTTATTTTATTTTGGCTAATTAGAGTTTACCAGTTTCTCCATAATGATTATAGAAATGCTCAAATGTCAGACCTATGAATTGTGAAGGAAAGAGAATATGGATATATTTTGTTCATCTAGCAATTTCAGTTTCCATTTTTCTTCTGTAAGATTAAACTGTTACACATCTATACTACATATGTTATGTAGAGTTTTTAAATGAGCAAAAAACCTAAAGAAGGTAAATCTGAAGAGCTCAAAAAGCTCGTTAAAGAGACAATGTATGGAAGATTCCTAGAAGAAGTAACTCTCTTAACTGCCTTTTTCCCTACGGCATAGTGTCTCTATACTTGTGAGGTAGATCTGTAATTTCACACATCTGTGTAGTTTCCAAATGTCTTATAAGAAAAGCAATGATTAGATAATAAGTGGGAACATAAAGAGATTTTTCCTTTGAATTTTACTATGCTGTCTTCGTAATCTGATATTTTACATCACTGGGACCGTTGTGTTTATTTAGGAAAATGCCTTTTTTTCAGCAAGCTCTTTAGGATTTAATAATCCTTCAGGGTATATGTGATCTGTAAAGTCAACCTCAGCCCTCATGCCCCGTTATTTTAAGTAAATCTCAAGGAACCTTGAGACTATGTGGAAGTTTGGAATACTGTCGGCGTGTTTTTAATGGTATAAAAACCTTTTCCTTTAGAATTGCTTAACTTAGTGGCTTTACTGTTTGCATAGCATGTAGACTCCTGCATAGCGTATAGGGGGAGGAAAAAAAAAAACACACACACAAAAAAACAACAAAAGAGGCAAAGCCAGCTCTTTTTATAGCAAAATACCTTTGGCAGAAGCCCAAGCAGGCATTTGTTATTGAAGCAGTGGAGGTTGGGTGCAGCTCTATTCTCCTGAATCCAACTTCTGTCACTCCTTTATAGGTGAAAGTTAAAAGTCAAAATTTGTTTCCACAATACTTTTTGTGTTGTCCTATACCACTTTTTCTGTGTATTGCTAAACAATTCCTTGTGCCAAGAGGTACTCTGTACGCAGATTAGAGACAACCAATGGGTTTGCCCCGCTGAGGAAATTTCCAGGTTGTGCAGTAGCTTCCAGGTCCATCTCCTCTGCTGGCTTTCCCATCTCCTCTGCCAGCTGGAGCACCAGTCCCAGTTCTTGCTTCTGCAGTCATTTCCAAAACAGGTAGGAGCTCATTAGGAAGAAGGAACAAAACCGAACTACAGTGTAACTCTTTGACTTTGATTCACAAAGTCACTGAGGTTGGAAAAGACCTCTCAGATCATCAGATCCCACTGTTAACCTGCCACTGCCAAGTCTACCACAAAACCACGTCCCTGAGCACCACATCTACACGTCTTTTGAATACCACTAGGGATGATGACTCAACCACTTTCCTGGGCAGCCTGCTCCAATGCTTCACACCCCTTTCAGTGAAGATATTTCTCCTGATATCCAATCTAAACCTCCCCAGCGCAACTCAACGCCATTTCCTCCTCTCCCATCACTTGGTGCTTGGGAGAAGAAACCGACCCCCAGCCTTCCTATAACCTCCTTTGAGGTAGCTGCAGAGAGCACTGAGATCTCCACCGAGCCTCCTTTACTCTAGGCTATATAAGCCCAGGTTGCTCAGCCACTCCTCGTAAGACTTCAGGTCATTGATAAAACTATTGAAGAGAACTGGCCCCAGTACTGAGCCTAGGGGGACACCACTCGTACCAGCCCCCAGCTGGATGTTACTCCACTCACCACAATGGAGTCTGGGCCCAGCCACCCTGACAGTTTTTTATCCAGTGAAGTGTATGCCCACCCAAGCCAGCTTGCCCCATTGAAACTAAAATGTTAGTGATATGAGGAGGACATATCTCACATTTGCTGTTCAATACATGAGTCGCCATGGCCAAATTCGAACTGAAATCTTTTCAGACAGGCTAATTGCTTGGTGTCTGTGAGCGGCTGAGATGGTTATCACTGTACGTTGACAGCAGTTCAGCAGCCGAGATTTTGACTACTGGGAGATTTACCTCACATTGCTATGCTGTTTCATTCTACTTTTTAAGTCAATTATTTAAATAGCTACATAGCTTTGGGGAGTACTAGGAATCTTATCTGCAGAAAAGAAGCCATGAGCTCACGTAAACCTAAGCCTTCATGGGCTTGGGGAAGTCAGGAAATGCAAGTTTTGTTTTGCACAGAGGATGTAATAAACCAGAAATTCATGCCAGAGAGGAAGGCAGCTGCTTTTTCCAGGTATCAGGAAAAATACTGAAACTGAAAGATGGCAAGTTCATTTTCCCCCTGGTCCCTCCCTGTGACCCTTCTGCTCAGAAAATTTCTGCTACGGCCATTTATTGCCTGACATTCTTTCTCCCAGGCTTTGTTATGATAGTCCCTGTGAATAGGCAAGGTAAGCTGTTGTGAACCCATGTGGATCCAATTATTTTGAAGGTAAGAAATGGCATCAGAATAGTTATAATAGAGAAACACAGCATCTTTTGCCCTGTAGCAGTTTCTTTCTGAAACACCAGTGATACATTTTTGTATGTGACATTTTTGTGTTTTCAGTCTCTGCATTGTCTCTTCTTGTCAGTGGCTACAGACATTTCTTCATAACTTGGACCCGAACACCTTAACTCGGTCTGAAGCATGGGGCAGGTTTCCCCGAGAGCAGGCATTCTGTTTTTGTAGTCCATGTGATGTATCTTCTTGTAGCTAACTGCAGAAGTGTAAATTAGAGCCAAACTGCACGTTACTTTTCCTGGAACTGAGCTCAGACTGATTTGCTTCACATATTTCAATGAGTATCCTGGTGGGAATTGTATTATTTATTTAGGATGCGTTTCAACTAGTTACCTAGATAGGAAACGTTTAATGCACCATCATCCTCTTGAGACATGTGGCTTCCTTTTTGAAGCATCATCTTTAGTAAGGCTACTCAGATGAAGTCTAGCCAGGTAAGTTGATGGGTGCTGTCAGGTAGGTCTAAACAGGTAAATGATTAAAATCACACTAATAGGATAAAGTATTGTTAGTAGTGCCTGTTCCCTTTTATTTCTGGGTCAGATAAATTCAATGCCAACAGCAAATGAAAGACCAATGAAAAAAGTAACTAACACACTATTATTTCAGCAGTGTCAGAGGTTTGCTTGGCTTTCTCTGTGTTAGTGAAGTCAATCTGCTTACTTGCAGGTAGGCAGTAGAGCAATTTTGGTTACTGATTCCTTGATGCTTTGTAAATATACAGAAAATAGGTAACGGGGTGGGGGGAGCAGGTAACAAATATTTAATTTTAGTAAGCCTGCACTACCACTATTAGAATAGAATAAAAGTAGTTTAATGCAAATGGTTTCCTTACAAATAAGATCTGTCTCTGACTGGAATCTGATAGGGAGGTGTAACTGGTACATAAGCAAATCTCAACCACAAAGTGAAACCCACAAAAAAAAACCAAACACTCCCAAAACATTGCAGTGTGCTTGTTCACTCCTGCTGTTACTTCAGCACATTATTTCCTCAAAACATTTCAATTTGTATCTAGCCTAGAACTGTGCTTAATATTTTTCCTCAAATAGTGGGGTTTGGTTGTTCTGCATTAGTAATGCCATAGCATTTCCATTTCATTTTCCCAGCAATTGTGTAACATGGCATCCAAGGTACTCCTGTGACATGTATAATCAACAAGAATTCAAACTTACTAGAAGGTGTATGTGTTGTTTTTTTTCCCTATAGTTTCTGTGTAAACTGAGAGGTGTGTGTGTATAGCACTTTGCTTGGTTTCTCAGTGGGAGGCACTCTTTGGAAAAAAATGAAATAGGTTACTGCATTATATTCACAGATGAGAAGGTATTCTTCCACAGAGACCACCCCTAACGATGTAGAAAACCCTGTAAGGCTGTTGCAATGTTCAGCACAGTGTATCTTCAGCCAACGAGTATTTTTTTCCTGCTGTTAAATCATTTTGGCTGATTGTAGCTGATCAAACATCACTGCTACTATACAGCTTTGTGATAGTTGCTGTAGTTAGATGTATGTTGCCCACAGAAATGAAGCTTCTGTATAGCTTGGAAGAGGAAAGGTTTTGGCAATCATAGTGCCATGAAGTTCAAGAGAGATGGTACTGGAGTAACAGAAGGGTAATTTTCAGAAATTTCATTTTGGTCTTTATCACTAGGAAAAGAGTATGAAGGGAA
Source organism: Cygnus olor (assembly GCF_009769625.2). Taxonomy (NCBI): domain Eukaryota; kingdom Metazoa; phylum Chordata; class Aves; order Anseriformes; family Anatidae; genus Cygnus; species Cygnus olor. The sequence continues at coordinate 5,705,266 of NC_049178.1, read as the reverse complement.
GAAAACTCCTTCCTCCCACTGAGTATTGCTTCATGGTAGCACAGAGTTTGTCAGCACAGCAACAGGATGTGTCTGCAATCTTACTGGAGCTGTAGTTATGTCAAGAAATGCCAACAGCATGATACTTGAGTCCAGTCTTTTTGCATTTTCAGTGTAGTTAAAAAACAAAACAAAAACGTCATGTTCTTAAACTAAACAAACCAAGTATGGAATATTAGTTATGCAAGGAAAAAGGAGAGGTGAAATCAGCCCTACAGCTTGTTGTACAAGCTTGCCCAACAAGCTATACCTATGGAGTGTTGCTCTACTGCACCAAGTCTCATGCACAGGGCTGGAAGTGGTTATCGAGATGAGTGGCTCCAATCCCCTCTCCACAAGGCTCCTCCCCATTTACACTGGAAATAAACTACATTGAAATAAACTCAGCTATGGTACTAAGCCAATGATTATAATGAAGTTAGAATTTTGGGTCATCTTCATAAGTTAAACATATTTAAAAGTACACATGTATCAGTACTTATTGTGGAAATTAAATACTAGGTTCTTTTTCATTCTCAATCCTGTTGAATGTTAATGAAGATGTATTTACACTGTGAGATTAGAATGAGGTCCTGCAAGTTTGCTTTGGTACACTGTGCAGCAAAATTCTCTAGCAAAAGCCTTTGATTTCCATTTATGTCAGTGTTGAGACCTTGCAGGAAAAATGCACTTTTATATGCTAGCAAAAGCTTTATCTCTAGAGCTTGTTTTGTCACTATGTTTGTGAAGCCAGACAAATGGAACTAGGTGCTGCTTATCATTAAGATTTCTGGAAGAAAGTTTAGTTGATAGCATATTTAGAAAAATGTTAGCTGCTCAAACTCTTCAGTAAATGATTCTCTCTGGTCTCTAGCACTTCCTGAATTATCTGAAGGAATGCAGAAGTAATTTAGCTTCCCTTGTAATTTGAAAGACCTAAGGTGGGAAACTGGTTGTTAGGTTTTACGTAGTCATTGGATATTATACTCCTGATGGGGCTGGAAATTGGTCTATATTTATAGAAGATGTCTGGAGACTTTTTTTTTTTAGAGGTGTTAAATAACAATACTTTTTTCTTTATTACATGTCAAAAAGTATCTCCCACCCAAGGATGTTTCTGGTCTATTCCCTTGGGTAGTTCACATGTCTTTCTATTATTATTGTAAATCATAGAGTGAAACAATTGCAGTGCAAGCACAATTTAAAAAAAAAAGTTCAATGGCTATTTTAGCATTAGATCAAAATATTAACTCCTCTTTCCTCTCGAACATATTATAAAATAGACGATTAAAAATATACATACTAGAGGTGTGTCAGTGATGGAGAAAACAGTAAGTTTCACTTTGCCTATAAAATGTTGCTTCGTGATTTGCCACTGAAAGAGTAGAATACTGAGAACCGAAGTTTTGCTGTGATTTTTAGTGTCCTCCAGAGATCTCTTTGGCGGAAAGGTTATTTAATGAGACATGGAAGAATGAAATGGCTGAAAATAGAAGAAATGCAGTTATGCTTTCTATTTGTAAAATATAGGTACGCTGGACTTTGCTTTCCATCACGTGGATGGTAAATGTCATTGCAATAGTTCCCTACATAGTCTTTTATATATTAGTCTAGTTTTGATTGGAATAATATTTATCTTTCAGACTGGCAATATACAAAGGTATGGTGGCTACAGTATGAGGGGGAGGAGGCGGCAATGATGCCTTCCTCCATTTATATGTTAAATTAATGGCAAGAGCATTCCCTCTGATGTGGAAGGTTTTACAATTCCCCAGAAAAAGGAAGTGCTCCCTAGTGGGAAGTTCCTGAAAAGACTCTCAAGGTGCACACCAATGTGTTTCCTTGGTGATCCCTGTTTCCAGGTGCATCTCGATTTGTGCCTGTAGGCAGTCTGTCTCTCTAAAACAAGAATTTGGCCATTGCTGTAGGGCCATAGAGCTACAACTGAGCCATGCCATTGCTCAGGCAGTATGCTTCGCACAGTGAGCCTCCAGTTCCTTTTTAGATCCAGCCTCCAGCTCTTTCATTTCTTAGTGGCTTTACAGTTGGATGGATGAAGGCTTTGAGGGATAGAAGGAGAAGAGTTAACTTTCTGATGAAATATTACAGATACATTCCCTAATTGTAGGTGCTATTATGAGGGTAAGGATGAACTGTGATGGATTAGGTAATTCCCCCTCACATGAGAAGAGGAATGAATTCTTAATAACTGAGAGTTGGAAGGCAACCTTGTTTAACAGGCACAGTGCTGCCATGGAGTCCTCTGGCTTGTAAAACTGTTTTCTGGAGATGTGAAGTGGGTTTGAGTGTGTTTGAGAAGCCTTTTATGAACTCACCTGTACCTGAGAAAGCTGAACCATGGTAGTTCATTTTACTTGTGACTCTAGTTCTATCACCTTTACTTCTTAAGACCAATCATTTTTGATCTATCAGAATGCTTCTGAGGCATTATTTTACTTTCTTCTTCTAATAAGGAATTTTTCAGAAGTAGATATTTTGCACTGGTTGCAAAGAACATGAACTTGCACACATCTAACCTACTCTGGTTAGCAACTCAAAAAAGCTGTTGAAGGTGTAGAAAAGCTGTTGAAGGTGCTCTTGGAGGTGCTGGGCTGGTTCTGCAGAAAGTGGTCTGCAAGGAAGTGTTGCCACTATTGTAAATGGTTTGATACCTATTAGTATGGGATATTGGGCTCAGTACTCCGAGGTACTGAAGTGGATCACATATTTGCATAGGAGGTGGCAATACAGATGAAGGTGAAAGGCTTAAAGGAAGGGAAGAAAAAAGCTTTTAAAAGTAGATTGAGAATCTTGTTTTTGTATTACTTGGAGGGACTGATGAGCAAGCTTTGCCTTTGTTTTTAAGGGAGAAATGAGGCTGGGGAGAATGGCAAGAGTACGAGTCAAGCAAAACTTTCCTCTTCTTCTGTTGGCTTTTGTAATTCTCTTTTGTCCTGCAGCTCCCTATAGTAGTTCTTCAAAAACTCATGTTTTTGTCATTAGCTGGCACTCCCCGGGTAAAGCTATGCAAAGGTAAGCTGGTGTCTTCTCTGTAACAGGGCCTTGCTTTTGTATTTCTTCTTTCGAAAACTCCGTAGCCTTTGTAGGAAATGTATCTTTTTTGTCTTCTGCATGGTTTGTACATTTTTACGTGCTGACACAGTATAATTAAAAATGAAGAAAGAAGGGAGGGCATTTAGAAACAGTAATTACTGGTATGTCAGTTACAAAATTTGTGGGAAGTGAGTATGACAAGAGAAATCATCCTTCTGTTAACAGCGTTAGTGGATCTGTCCCTGCCTAAGGGCTTAAAATAATATGTTTGAGTTGTAGGACTACAAATGTACCTGTAGCTGCCACTAATGATAAAAATTATCTTAGTCTCAGTGAGGGAATTAGCTGGCCTCACTTTTTGAATATTAAATACTCATTAATTAATTGATCAGATGTTGATGTGAAGTCTGTACCTTGTGGTTGCGTTGCAGGAGGTGCAGCACATGAGAGTACCTGTGGCAGGTTTGCTTCTCAGCTAACAGAGAAATTGTGCAGTCACTTGGGTACCTGTGTCTGAGCTTCATGTGCTTTTTGGCATTAAGCTTGCAGTGCTGTTTGAACACTTTGGCTGAACCTGGTTTTCCAGGATCAAAGAAACGTGAGCCAAAACTTAGCTCTACTCTAGATGCCAGTCCTGCTGGGTTGCAAAGGAAAACAAATAACTCTCATTGTTTTCTTTCAGGCTCTGTAAGCCTGTTTCTAATAGACTAATTTCAACCAGTTTATAGTCAAGTAGTAGTGGAGAATAAATGAAGGGTGTTTCTTTTAATGGAAGACCTTGTGCGCTGTTCACTGTTTCCATATGCTGTTTTCCTTTTTTATTTGCGTTTGGTGCTTTCGATCTCTGCCAAGTATGCTAAGATAAGCATCTGAAGCTAGTTACTGTCCTCAATAGTTTACCAAAGCTAGTACATATAAATATCCTGAAACAAGTATTTTCTTTTAGTAGAGATGGTTGGGAGTCACAGAAAGATCTTGGAATACAGACTGCTTATGGAACCTTTTTTTTTTTTTTTTTAAACATTAGGTCCTGGTTCAGGCTTTGATCCCATACTTCTAAGATGATGAGGGTAATTTGGATACTTTTCCTTCACCCTGATCTCTTAGATTTTAATGGTATCCCTTTGAACAATCAGATCTCCATAATTAAAAATTCTGGTTTCAAAAACCTTTCTGAGACTCAGTCCCATTATTGAAGCTTATTGTGGGCAGTCCCACACAAGTACAACTCAGACTTATTAAGAGGTCTCACTCTTGAGTTATTTGCTGCAGCCTGAAGGCTTTACTTGAGAAAGGTGCAGAATTGCTGCATTGATGACTTCTAAGCTCTCATCCCTGTCCAAGACTTGGTTCTTCTTTTCTGTTGTACAAGAGAATAATGTAAGAACACCTTTGACCTACTGATTCAAACCTTGTCTTGCGGCTATTAACATTTTTCCTTGTCATTTCACACGCTTGTGTATTTCTTAGTAAGGTTTTGTCTAGGAATATTTTTTATTATTATTATTATTTTGGTATTTTTGCTATTTTGAAGGTATGCAAGATTTAAAAATTGTATGTGCTGAGGTTCTCCATAGTCAAAAGATAGTAGCAATGATCAATGATAATCAATGTTGCTCTTCTGACAAAGGTAGAAGAAATGTTTTTATTAGCCTTCACACTGAGCTTATACAAAACTCCAGTAAAAGGGCTGCTGCTGCTGGAGGCAGGCTGCTGCGGGCTGGTTTTTCATTTGTTTTGTGCAAGTGGATGGGTGTGTTTTGAAGAAGCCCAGCTTTCCAGCTAGCATTTGGGGCTAATGGTTAAAGATACAGTTTAGGTTTAAAAAAGCTTTATGGAGAAAGAAGATAAAATGCTCTACAAAACCCGTATACTTAGAGTTGAAAATCTACACAAGCCCTAACTGCCACAAATCCAACACTGCAGAGACTGAGCCAAAAGTCATGGGAGCAGCCCAACAAATAGATTAGCAGGACTCTGAAAAACAAGCGTCACTCCGTACAAATAAATTCCAGTTCAAATGGTGGTTGTAAGAAATCAACTTAAAGAGAACATTGAAAGGTTTCAAAACCTGAGAACTATCTGATTCAAAAGTGTGGTTCAGCATAATAAAATCTCAGGAATGGCAGCTCGTATCGCTTGTTTCTGCTGTTGGAACATGAACTTTCTGCTTGCAATGAATGATTTGAAAGAAAATAATTGGGTTCTGACCCTGCAATGAGTTTTGCATGGGATTATTACCATTTACACAGATGGAACATATTGGAGCATATTTAGGGGTCCTATTTCTTGACTTCATTGTGGTAATAAATGGCAGCTTTTTTAATAGGTTATGTTCATGAAACACTGCCATTTTTACTGAGCTTCAACAAAATTTGCAAGCTGCCATTGAAATGAGCAAAAGCTTGCAAATGATCGTAAGCTGAAAAAAGATTTTAAAGTATTCAGCTTATTTAAAATAGTGTTCATTTCTACCATTTCCTTTTCACTGTTTAGCAAATTTTCCCGTTAACTTGCACCACTACTTCTTTTGGATGTGTGGAAACAACATAGACCTTTCATGTTTTTCTCAGCGTTGCACAGGGACAGGAAGCACCTTAGGAATTAGGGAACCAATAGGGTAGTTTTGGTTTCATTTTAAGCTGTCCAGTGATACACAAAAATGTTAGTTAGTATCCCAATAGGATTTCTACTATTAGACATGGGTCTGAGACTCCCAATGGTTTCTTACTTCATTATCCCTCTCCTGTACTGCCTCATGAACTGCTTACATAGAGGTTGCACTTAGTGGCAAGATTTGTAAATGTGCTGATTCTTATGGCAGTTCCTGGTACTGGCAATGGGACTTGAAAACCTTATGGCTTCACCGTGGTGCTGGGCGCTTCTGAGAATCTGGCTCACAGGAGGTGCCAAGCATGTGGGAGAACTTGCTGTGGTTTGGACTGCCCCGCTGGGACATCAGCCCCTCTTTGTTCTGTGATGTTGGTTTAAAACTCTTTTCTGTGAAATAAAATGCAGTGGGAATGCTAACTTGAGTGAAACAGGTCATAAAGCTGACGAGTATTGAGCTAAGTCCTGTAGAATAATCATGTAGAATAACAAACTATTGGCTGTGAGAGCACTTCGCTGCTCTGTGAATCACCTGCTCTTGTCTTCTTGTAGTGTTAAAGTTTTGATGCCTTAGCGTGATAAATGCTACTATTTGTTAGTTTCTTATCTCAAAGCTATATGTCTAAGGAAGTCAGACCATTCGATTTTATACTCTGTTACCAGAGCAGTACTGGTGATAAATACTGGGTGTTGAGGAAAATGCTTCTTGCAGTTGTAATGTACTGCTGTACAGCAGAGCGAATCACACACACTGTTCACCTGTCACCTCCAATGTTAAGTTGGGGTAAAAAACCTTTGCATGGTGTTGCTACCTTACCTTTACATTTATTTTTAAAAATGCAACATATAGCAATGAAAGAGGAAATGCACCTTCAGGTACTACAGAGAAGTCTCTGAACCTATATGTTGCACAAATTAGGTGTGAATGCGTACATACAATGGGTGGATTTTGTGTAAAGAAAAAAAGATGGTGAGCAGGATCTTTTTTTTTTTTTTTTGACCTATAAAGGAATGTCTGTTTCACACACTACTCCTGATTCTCCTGATTATAGGATATTGCAATAAAATGTATATTCTTCCTGTTGGTGCCAATGTGTATGCCTCCTTCTGAAAATCCCTGAAAGCTTTTCAGTTTTGTAGTTTATAGGGGATAAAGGCAAGTAAATAAAATGGTGGAGACCAAAGGCTACTTTAAAGCTGGTTACTATTTTAAGATAGTCAGTGACGTAGGTGAAAATAGACTTAAAATACAAAACAACCCTCTTTTCTCCTGCTCCTCCAAAAATTGGTTGTTTTGAGCTGACTGAGGTGGACACCTGGAATCTGAAGGAGTGGTTTGGCCTTTAAGAAGAAAAAAAATTACAACTACTTTGTAATAGGAGAAAATACCTACTATTTAGACAAATATATAAGTAAATGAAATGAGAGTATAGAAAAATTTAAGTAAAGTTTCTAAATTGGATATATAATGCAAAGTGAGGGCTTTAAAACATGAAAGAGCATAGAATCATTAAGTTTGGAAAAGACCTCCAAGATCATCTGGTCCAATCATCCCCCTACTACCAATGTCACCCACTAAACTGTGTCTCTAAGCACCACATCCAATCTCTCCTTAAACATCCCCAGGTGACTCCACCACCTCCCTGGGCAACCCGTCCCAGTGCCTCACTGTTCTTTCTGAGAAGAAATGTCTCCTAATTTCCAAACTGAACCTCCTCTGGTGCTACTGCAGGCCATTCCCTCTAGTCCTATCACTGGTTATCTGTGAGAAGAGGCTGACCCCCAGCTCCCCACGGCTTTCTTTCAGGTAGCTGCAGAGAGCAATAAGGTCTCCCCTGAGCCTCCTCTTCTCCAGACTAAACGGCCCCAGTTCCCTCATCCGCTCCTCACAGGACTTGTGTTCCAGGACCCTCACCAGCTCTGCAGCCCTTCTCTGGACATGCTCCAGGGCCTCAATGTCCTTCTTGTAGTGAGGGGCCCAAAGCTGAACACAGTGCTCGAGGTGCGGCCTCACCAGAGCAGAATACAAGGAACATTTACTTCCCTGGTCCTGCTGGCTGCACTACTCTTGACACAAACCAGGATGCTGTTGGCCTTCTTGGCCACCTGGGCACACTGCTAGCTCATGTTCAGGTGAGCATTAACCAGCACCCCCAGATCCTTTTCCTCTGCACAGCTTTCCAGCCACTCTGCCCCAAGCCTGTGGGGTTGTTGTGGCCAAAGTGCAGGACCCGGCACTTAGCCGTGTTGAACCCCATCCCATTGGCCTCTGCCCATCAATCCATCCTGTCCAGGTCCCTCTGCAGGGCCTTCCTACCCTCTGGCAGATCAACGCTTCCCCCCAACTTGGTGTTGTCTGCAAACTTACTGAGGGTGCACTCAATTCCCTCATCCAAGTCATCAATAGAGATATTAAAGAGGACGGGCCCCAACACCGACCCCTGGGGAACAGCACTGGTGACCGGTCGCCAGCAGGATTTCGCTCTGTTCACCATCACTCTCTGAGCCCAGCCGTGCAGCCAGTTTTTAACCCAGCAAAGAGCGTACCTGTCCAAGCCATGGGCTGCCAGCTTCTCCAGGAGAATGCTGGGGGAGACCGTGTCAAAGACCTTGCTGAAGTCTAGGTAGGCTATGTCAAGAGTCTTTCCCTCATCCACCAGGCAGGTCATCTGGTCACAGAAGGAGATGAGGTTGGTCAGGCAGTACTTGCCTTTCATGAACCCATTCTGACTGGGCCTGATCCCCCGGTTGTCCTGCACACATTGTGTGATTGCATTCAGATGACCTGTTCCATCACCTTTCCTGGCACCGAGGCCAGGCTGACAGGCCTGTAGTTCCCTGGGTCCTCCTTATGACCCTTCTTATAGATGGGTTTTACATTAGCAAGTCTCCAGTCATCCAGGATCTCTCCAGATGAGCATGACCGCTGATAGATGATGGAAAGTGGCCAAGCAATCACATCCACCAACTCCCTCAGCACCCTCGGGTGGATCCCATCTGTCCCCATGGACTTGTGACAGTCCAGGTGGAGCAGCAGGTCTCTGTTTCCACCTGAACTGTGTGTGGGGGGGTTTCTTGTCCCAGACTTTCAGGTTGGGAGGCTGAATACCCAGAGGATAAGTGGTCTGGCTAGTAAAGACAGATGCAAAGAAGGCGTTAAGAACCTCAGTATTTCCTTATCCTCAGTAGTCATGTTACATAGGACTCTGGGAAACTGTCTGCTGTTCTGGCCTGTGGAAAGACCATGTGCGTTCTTATATCAGAATGCCTGGGCCCTTGTTAACACCTTGACTTCATGAAGTTGTACTGAAGGTGTTTCTGGATACCTGAGCTCAGTAGCAAAGCAATCTAACTCTGCCTTATATTAATCTTTTGAGTATGATGGCCAAATGGATTAGTTCAGCCCATTGTGGAGGGAAAGCTTTATGACTTAAATACTGGAAATAAATTTGCCATTTTTCTAAAAGTATGTGTTTTTCGTGCCACAGGTAACACTGCAAACGTATCGAATAGAAAACGTAATGTGCTATGCATGTAAGAAATATTTGGGGGAATGTGTTTCTCTGAGTCCTTGGCACTTAAAAAAATACAGGGGATACTGTTTGGATGTAAACGTTTATTGTGGAGAGAAAATGTAATTACAGAAGTCTGCTAAGATTAAAAATGTGATCTGTTCGCCAGGATGATTTGTATGTTTGGTTTTCTTTTAAACAACTTGAGTAATTTTGTGCTTCATTTCTGTTTAAAATATATCTATAAACCTCAGAAACAAACACAGATAAATCAAGCTGTTAAGTAATTTTTTCCTTTTTGTTTGAAAATGCTTTTTATTTTTTAAGATTAAAAACTTGTGCTGAAGACCAGCTGTTGAAGTTGAAGTCTTTTTTGCTCCTAAGAAAAATGGATGGTAACAGGGGAGAGGTGTGAAAAATAAAAAGCATCACAGGCAAAAGCTGCTGCCCTGCCTTGGCTGCTGAAGGACAACAGGCAGAGCACATGGTGTGTGATCCAACTGCCAAACCTTAAATTTCCCCCACCCTTTTTTAAATTTATATTTTTTCTTGTGGCTGAGGGAAAATCACGGCTTGTGAATATTGTTTTGTTTAGTCTGTCTATGGAAGTAAAATTCATCAACGGCATGCTGCAAAACTGGTTGTAGCTAAGTGTGTGAATGTGGGGATTTCCAGTTAGCAGGTGTAACCTGCAATGGAGTTGGAGAAAAGTCAAAGGAACAGTAGAAAGTGGAACCTTTAGGGTGAAGGAAAAGTGGGGGTTATTCTCGATAGCATACTGTGTAAAAGGAGCTTGTTTATTTCTCTCACTAAAGATGAATGAATTATCTTCCTATATGAGGTAAAATTCAGTGGATGTCGCAGCCCGTCATTGTGATACAGTCTGGGTTAATCATACCAGGTCGTTTCAGACAATATAATTCAATTTCTTTTAGTTCATATTAAATTGTATTCATCGAAAATGTTTACAGATACAAAAGGAGCATATTATCCCATGAAACATATGGTGTTGTTTCTGGTTCTTTGGTAGTCTGGGAAGAGGTGTTTGTGTGCACACGCTGTGGATCAAATATTTTTTTCCAAATATTTACAAAGCAAGAGGTGTTGTCTTTCAGTGGGAGTAAAACAAAGCTTTATATTGTTTTTCAGTTGTAGTTTCCAGTGATATTAAAGCTATTTGTTACTGGAAAAAGCAGTTTTTTAGATATATATATATATTTTAATTCTGTTAAAAGCTGGGGAAGTGGCTTTTGTGATGCTGTTATAGATGTCTAAAGAATCTTTGTTAGTTCAGGCAGTAAATAAAACTGGATTGCAAACCCCATTGCTTACCTTGCTTGCCTATTTATACTAGAAGTACCCAGAATAAGAGAGAGAGAAAGAGCAGAGCTTCTTTTTTTGGGCTCATTAACCAAGTAAATGGTGACAGTGATGGGTGAAGACTTTGACCGGTTTGGATGGATCCATATGTGGAAAACTGGGACAATTAGGCCGGTACCTATAAGTAATGGGTAATATCACCATCTGAGCAGCATTGCTTGGTTCTGGCCTGTTTTGTAGACAACTGTGTTGGAATTACAGTTTTTGACTTGCTGAAAGCCCAATACATGCATACCTTTGCAAACAATTCCTGAAAATAACACTTATGTTTTGCCAACTTCTGTTTGTTGGCTCACTTCTTCTTGAAAGGAATAGTAATCATCATTTAGATTGCCTTCCAGCTTCATTAGTTCGGTGTGTGGGTGCTCGTGTAAAGTTAAATATTTGGCATTACTTGCAATTTACATAATCTTGATGCATTTTCATGATCTAATCACCACTGATTGGTGGTAAACATCCTAGAATTCTGTGCAGGACTTTTTAAGATTCTTATGCGCTTGGCCTTAGCTGTGTGTGCCGAAGCCACCAGGGATGTTGATCACCTTCTGAGGGTCAAAATCTCACAACAATTTAATACATCACTTCCATTTACTCTGTAAATGATGCATTTTTACAAAAATTGTTTAATGTCTCCAAAACATCTTATGAATATTATTCTTGCATGTATTTGCATTTAATGTGTCTAAGCTCCTGTACAACTGAAACCATGTTATGCTTCCTTTAGATGATGGCAGCAATTTGTTTTCTTGTGGATCTACTTTGCATTTTCTCTTATCAGAGGGCACGCCATGTCAGAAATGGGCAATCAATATAGTGCAGTGTTATAACTATTAAAACAGTCTGATTATTTCTGTATTTCCTCAAGTATTTGCTCACATATTTAGAAATGACCTTGAACAATCAATTCATTGAAACCAGGTGCTCTGGTGTTTCCTTGCACTGAGACACAGTAAAAACAAAAATCTATAATCCATGATGAAGGATCTTTCCTAGACCTAGAAACTTTATGGATGTTAGCAAAACTCCTCGTTACAGAAAATTGCCGCTGAAATTTATTCTAATAGTTGTGAAAATGGTGCTGACTAGCGGATATCTTCATGGAGGTGATTGCTGAGAAAGGAGCCTTACCGTCCCTTATGCTGCTGCCCTTGGGAATGCACTTGGTTTTGCCTCTGGCTGTCCTTACAAGGGAGGAACTTGTAGCAGACCGTTTTCTATTTGCGTGTGCTCCCTGAATCCTGCCCAGAAATTTTGCTGCAGCTGCGGGGCAGCAGTGCAGCCAGCCTGGTTTTGGTGCCTCTGACCCCGCAGGGAGCATGCCTGCTGCAACCCTGATGTGCTTTGAGGGCAGGGCAGACAGGAGGTGGAACAGGAGGCTTTATAAAAGCCTGCACTGCTCCTGGATCCTACAGACAAGAGGACTGGAAGCAGTGTGGTTGGCTGTGATGTGCCTAGTGTGGTGGCTGCTGAGTTCCCAGGGAGAGATCCTGCCAGCGCAGTGGTCCTGTAGGGCGAGGTGTGGTGGTGCGGTGGGGCCTGGCTGGGGAAGCCAGCTTGTGAAGGCAGGAATATTCAGGTTCTGTGTGGGGGTGGCTTCCTGCGGGAGGCTGAAGAGTTGTTGGTGGTGCCGTTTTGTGACAGTAGTGTGTGGGGGAGCTATGCAGGAGAGATCTTGAAGAGCTAAGAAATGTTTTAAAATAGTTACCGCTTTTCTTTCCTGCTTCGCTGAAAGACTGCTGTTTTGCCTTGAATAGGAGAGAAGTCATAATTGCTTGGTTTTCAAAAAGAGCATTTGGTGTGCTCCAGTGAGTTCTATGAAGAGCTTGCAAGGAGTAGTCCCGGGCACCTTAACATACTGACACCAAACCAGTGTTTCTCTGAGCAGCTCTTGGAAGTTACAGGCTGCAAAGAGAATAGTTAAGGAATCAAGTGGATGAGCAACCGCAAGCAAAATGCTCACTGGTATCTCATTGATGCATTTTAATTGATAGAATGGCCTGTTGTCTGCTTTGAAATCAAAAGAATTCATCTCAAACAACTCCTAGATGTGCTATGAAAGTAATTTCTTTATTTTAGGGAATCGGAGACAATTTAATTAAAATTTATTTTTTTTAATTTAAAATAATTTAAATTTAATTAAATTAAAAATTAAATTTAAAATTTAATTAAAATAAAATTAAATTAATTACATTTAATTAAAATTGTCTCCGATTCCCTAAAATAAAGAAATTAGATTTCTAAATCTAATTTATTTTATTTCTGAAATCTAGATTTCAGAAATCAATTAGATTTCTGCTGTTGAGTTATGGGCATTAATAAACAGGCAATGTATAGAATCATAGAATCATAGAATATCCCGAGTTGGAAGGGACCCATAAGGATCATCAAGTCCAACTCCTGGCACCGCACAAAACCCAAAAGTTTAGACCATGTGACTAAACGCACAGTCCAATCTCTTCTTAAATTCAGACAGGCTTGGTGCAGTGACTACTTCACTGGGGAGCCTGTTCCAGTGTGCAACCACCCTCCCGGTGAAGAACCTCTTCCTGATGTCCAGCCTAAACTTCCCCTGTCTCAGCTTCACACCGTTCCCACGGGTCCTATCACTGGTGATTAGGGAGAATAGGTCACCTGCCTCTCCACTCCCTCTCGCGAGGAAGTTGTAGACTGCGATGAGGTCCCCCCTCAGCCTCCTCTTCTCCAGGCTGAACAGGCCCAGTGACCTCAGCCGCTCCTTATACGTCTTCTCCTCTAGGCCCTTCACCATCTTCGTCGTCCTCCTCTGTGTCCAATGTACAACGTATTGCATTAAAAACAAACAAACAACAAAAAACAACCCCCCAAAAAAACTATCAGATTTTTTTTATGTTTACAGAGGAATCTGTGTCAGACACTTCTTACCATGCATAATGTTTCAGTATAAGGACGTAAAACACATTTGCGAATTGTCATTATGGTCCCATCATTAGTTTGCATACTTCCAGATTACCTTGTTTATTATTGTTATTGAGAGAACTGCAGCTGTGAAGAAACTGTAAAAGTTACAAGGTCAGAGGAAGTAATCAGAAATATCCAATCTGCAAATTTTGGGGTCTTCCTGCAGCAGAAAATAATACCTCATCAGGATTACAGTCTTGTGCCTTGTAAGAATTGCTGCCTTAAATTTGACCAGAATTAACTTGAGAATAATCCTCCTGATGCTGCTTTGGACCTTCATTAGGCAGTTTTCAGTCTGCCCTGACCAATATTTTTTTTTTTTTTTTGCTGGTGACATCAAAGCAGAAAAAAGAAGGAAAGGAAAAGATTATGACATCTAAGTACTTTGCTTCTGGTTGAGGATAGAGATGATTCATCCAGCTTATTTCCTTTCATCTGCAGTGTTTTTCTGGTCTGTGTCAAGAAAACTCTGGAAGTCTTTTTTTTTTTTTTTTTTTAATAGAAAAACAACACTAAACATGCTGTGTTACGGGAGGTGGTTAAACTGTAATACCTCCAGGGATGCTCTGATTGGTATTGTTGTTAAAGGCAGCTTGACAGCTCCTTTTCTCTTCCTTATACGCTTTTCCCAAAATATTTGCTTTCTCGATAAATGTGTATCCACTTGTCAAACTTCCCGCCAGAATTCTCATTAATGGTCGACTGAGTGTGCTGCAGGAGCAATGCTTATGCCCTTTGAAGAGGGGGAGATGTTTTTTTCTCCTTATCTTAGAGGGCTCAAAATCAACACATGATGGAGAGCTATGGTGTAGCTGTGTTTGTGTATGATGATTGTTGGCTTTATAACACGGAATAGGAAGATGGTGTACATTTGGCCAGCAGAATGCATAACGTGCAGGTCACTGCGGTGGAACTGGGATATGTCTGTAGGTTTTGTTTCTCCATCCTTTAAATTCTGAAAGTGTTTTAATACATCAGTAATCTTTTATGTTCAGTGCTTCACGACACTTGGACAAAAATGGAGTTGGTGCAACTCCTCTGGCAGCCCTTTTCATTTTTTAATTTCTTTTTAATATACTTCTGCAACTTGTAGTGTGTGCAGTTAACAGTAACTTGTAATGAGTAATTAGGCATATGCCTACTACTAGTGACAAAAAAAACCAGCTGTGACAAGTACTTTGAACTTAGTTTAGGAAAAATGCTGAAAGGTACCTTAGCATGAACATTTTGGAAATATTGTAACTGTATTTTTCAGTTGCTTTGAAAGACCTTTATGGGGAAAATAACAAATTACTTTGCAGGTAAAAAGTGGTTAGAAAAGCAGTGTAACTGGAGTTGGGTGAATAGGGAGAAATAAATTCTTTCTCAAACAGAATTTTTGCATACACCTACTGGAGGTTCACCTTGCTTTGTGGGAACTCCTTTAATCAGACCTCCAGTGATCCTGAGCTTGCGGTCTGGGCAGGCATCTGAATTTGATGAATGACTGTACCGTGAAAATCCCCCACTATGCGTACAGCGCAGGGGGGTGCAAAGTAGAGGTAGCTGAGCTACCTCCTGAACAAGAAATGATACGATTTTGTTATTGAATCTGAATTGCTCTGAAGCAGCAGCATGTGAGCACGCCTGGGCTTGTGCTGGGCCTCCCAGCTGGGCCTTGCCCTAGTGCTGCGCTGTGCCCTGCGGAGGGTGCTGGCACCCAGCCCTTGCACGAGGCATGGCAGTAACATACAAAGCAGGTGCTTTATAGCATCGTGTCAGCTGGTGGCGATGCTTCTAGCTTTCTAAATTAAGGGCAAGGTGCATCTTGTCAGGATCTGCCTTTCTAGCAAACTGCTGCAGTATCATTGTTAGGTAGCTCTTCCCTGCAAGAAAAGGTTAGTTAAGCTGCAGGTTGTACCTTGGCAGGCCTTGACTATGAATGTAAGACCTCTGTACTTCAGGATGGGTTCTCCACCAGGCAGCAAGTTAAATGAAAACAGAATCATAGTCCTTTTACTGTAGAGGGCTGACTTAAAGTGTATGCACAGCTTGAGCTATTTTGCACCTCAGCTGAAAGTCTTCCCTAGTGATATTTGGGGAGGGGGTTGGGGAGACAGCAGAAGGAAGGAAGCACAAGAAAAAAATAATCTTGTTTTTCCTTTAAAATTTCAAACAGTAGCGGCATGCTGAACATTCACTAATAGCATAGGCTGTCTTCCTATGATGCAGTCAGGATCCCAGATGTCCTTGTGAGCATCTGTTCCAACAGCAAGCAGAGCAGTAGCTGAAACCTCTCTTCCTTGCACTACTAAAAAGGTTAACAGTCTTCCCACACGGTTTGGTGGGTTTTATATTAAGGTTAATTCATCTCTCTTACATGGAGGCTTTGCAGTACTGTAAGCCTTTGTAATGTGTCCAAGTTCAGTGCTGAAGCACACACTGAACTGCTGTGTTAACTTATTGCAGTCCTTGATACTAACAGAGCTGCAGAACTGACTCCTTGCTTTCGGGGTAGCACACTGGCAGCATTCCTTTGTTGCAGTATCATAAATGTGTTTGCATAAACGTAGTTAGCACAAATTCTAACTAGCTACTGTTCCCCTTAGGAGGGGACAAGAGTGTGCCACACTGCTAAGCAAATCTTCAGAGCTCTGGAGGCAGTGTCCTTTCGTCAGCAGCATTTGGAGCAGGGAACTCCTTTTCCCCTTGTGTTAATTCTCTCTTAAATGTGGAGTTTGGACGAAATTTTAATGAAAAACCTTGAAAAATGCTTTTCACTAGATGACTATGAAAATACTTCATAATTTGCTTCTCTTTTTTTTTTTTTTTTTCCCAGTTGGTCATTTATATTCTGCACAGACTAGAATAGCACTATGGGGGGGAGCACTTAAATAGGAAGAAGATTTGTCATCTGTCACACTCTGAAATTAAACTTTTGATATCGAGTTATTGCCTTAGAAATAACTTCAAAAAATTTACATGATGAGAAAAGTACATGGTGGGGGAAGCTGTTGAACTAGTTATGTAATAACACTGTTAAATCCACTGTAGCTGAACAGATTTTTTTAAAAATATGTATTTATTTATGAATAAATTAAAATGTATATATATCCACCCAACAGAAATTTCAATGACTCCTAGACCACTTATGTGGATTTCTTTTTTCTTTTAAGAAAATGGCAGAGGAGAATTCGAGGTTCCCAGAGCTGCCGCAGAGCATTCTATCCAGCTTTGTTAGATGGCTTTAAAGCTCCTTGTTGTACACTGACCTATATTAAGAAAGTGGAAAGAAAAGGAAGTAGTTACATGCAAGGAGAGCAGTTTGTTACATAGGGAAGTAAAGCTCAAAAGTACTGATGGCAAGTTGTACAAACAGTGAAGACGGAGGAATATATACTCTATAATTATGGCTACAGTTGAAAGTCTATTTGGACTTCATCATGATACTTATGTTCTGTAGAAAGGTGTTAAAAAGAAGTTGTGAAAGAGGTGAAACAAGAGGCCTATCTCTAGTGGTGGGGATAATGGAATTGCTCATAGCTGCTCCTCTCTCCCACAGCTAGTTTTATTTTTCAAAATCCTTGCTAAAAGAAAATATCTGAGTAACTGCGGTCATTAAAGCTGTTATTTGTTGATATAAGTGAACAACTTGTCCTTCTGCTAAATCAGGTTGCTTGCTTTGTTTTTGCTTATCACCTGTTGACAGCTGCTGCCATCGTGCAGGGAGCTTGGAGGCACTGCCGCTGCGCGGCGTGGCTGCTGAGCACAACAGGTGTATGTGCCAGTACTTTACATGGATTTTTTTGTCTGCTGCAAGTACGTATGTCTGTCTTACTCGTGACTAGAAGAGACTGTGGTCAGGTAATTTCTTCCCCAAAAATGCTTACATTTTTTCCCCTCCTTTTGGCACGTAGCTGATGGCAGGCTTGATTTAGCATGAAGAGCCATGTGGTGCAAGAGTGGCCGTGCTGTCAGAGCGTAAGGCTGGCTTACAGCAGAGGTAGATGGCAGCAGCTAGCGGTGTGGGGATCCTCCCCCCAGTCCCTTTGGATCTGGATCCCTTTGGTACACACAGGAAGCTGGGTGGCAGCTGCCAGTGGTACTGCTCGTGGGTCGAGCGCCAGCCCAATGCATGGCGCAGAAGTCTCACATGCCTAGGAATTGTGCCACTTGTAGCTTCGGTGCCTGAAAAGCAGTGTTTTGGTCTGTTCTTGACTAGGGCTTTCAGAAAGAAGAAAATGTGATTTTTCTAATAAAAAGAATTATTTTTCAAACCCAAATTACATTTTTTTTTTTCATGGGAGGTGACTCATTCCTTTTTCAGCAAGTTTTTATAGTGTTTTTTTTTTGTGAGACCTCAAAGTGTCTAGAAACTTTATTGGATCACCAAACTGATCTGAGAGAAAGCAATCCAGTATCTATGCTGAACACAGCTGTAAAGCTCTATAATATCATACAGTTGTTGTTTTTATCTGCTGACTCTTATAGTCCAGGTAATATTCTAGAATCAGCCACATTTATTAAAGGAATTAGTAATAACTCCAACATATGAGGTGTTGGTAAATATGAACAGCGAAGGAGCTTGCACATAATTTATCATAATTGTTTTATTTTCGTTGAGTTTTTGAGTTTCAGTTCTGCTACAAATCCAATCCCATTTGTTAGTAATAAAATGAAATATTTAGAAAGTATATGTGTCTAATATGTTTGTGGTAAAGTTGGCACTATGCCTTTAGAGCTGTTAAATGCTCTTATAACCAAAACAATTTCAGAAGAATGGGGTTTGACCTCTTTGGATATTGATAATGTTGAGGCAAGTGAAGGTCAGGTATCACCTTTAATCTTTTTTTGATATATATACATATATGTATATATAAATATATAAAAATATATATTTAAAATATATAAATATACTATATATAAAAATATGTATAAAATATATATATATATATTTGATATATATAATGTATGGCTTTGATTCTAGCACTGGTAATTCTAGCACATGTATTTAACATTTTTAAAAAATAATTTATAATCTGAGTACTTCAGGGTAACAAAACAACACACAAATAAAACCCTTACAGATTTTTTTTCCTGTTTTAAATCTACAATAGATGGCCTCTGAACAAAATAGATAATATAGATTCGGCATCGGTGACCTCAGCTCTCCAGGTAAAATGATTTGGATTATTTTAACTACTGAATCTATAACTTTCACAACCCATTGGAGAGGCAGCGTTGTCTCTTTGGTGCCTAAAACCCTCTTCTTAGCTTTAAGAGTGACTCAAAGTGCTTAGAATTTTACTTTGATTTTAGCGTCAGCTACCTCCTCCATGGAAAGCACCAGGTTTGTGAGTCTGAAAGTGTTTGAAAGTGTTTTACTGCTTTGGGGCAATGTTTCAAGCTCCCACTTCTAGGTAGGTCTTGTCTGAGACAAGAGCAAGCTCTTTAGAACAATATCCTTGATTCATATAATAGAACCTGGAAACCCGGCACTTGCTGCTTTTTCAGTTTGTCACCTGATGAGAGATGACAGTAGATGTACCACAGCCACTGAGAGGCTTCACTGCCTGTCTTTTTGACATATTGAGCTAACACATAGGCTGTCAGTTTTGTTTTGCAATGCTATAATTACTTATACTCAAATCTTGGAGAAAGATGAGATGCATTTCACATTGTAAGCTAAACTTGGAGTAATACTATATTTATGGGAGATGGAAAAAACTGAAAGTGTAGTAGAGGCCTGTGCCGCTGGGTGGGTGGGCAGGGGCGAGAACCCATTTCATTAGGAAAAAAAGAAAGCAATCTACACCCTCCCCATGAAAATCTCTTCTCACAGTATCAGTGGGGATTGCCTTTCCTGTTGCCTTCTCTGTCTTCCGGATGTGATTTCATTTCTCTACCAGCTTGAATTGCAGATGCACGGTGTTGGAATTCTTACTAGTGCCCTAGCCCTTGGCCTTTATATGTTAGAGCATCTACTTTAGAAAGGTGGGACATTGTTTTACCATTTACCTGGTCTAGAGCTTCATTCATTCAATGTCCAGATATTAATAAACTCTGACTTAGGAGAGGAGTGCCAAGCAGAGTGTGCTTGTGGTCTGTTCCACCTCACGGGACGAAAGCACTGCAGGAGGACTTCCTCCCAGAGGCAGTCCTACCATAGCCGACTGGTTTAGTTATCCCTGCTCCACCCAAAGCTCTGCATTCTTTTAAATTAATGAAATTGAATTAATTTTGTTGATTCAAAATCTGCATCCATGATAACTTCAATAAATTCAGCTTCCTTTGTTTATCTTAAGAGATGTTATTACTTACTCCATAGCAGCAGCATCTAGACAATTCAGAGATAAAGTGGAAAGAAATTCAGTGATGCTGCAGTGAACGTAACTTACTGGAACTTGTAAATTGAAAATACAAGGCAACTCTGACCCAAGCTACAGTATAAATTTTGGCTGTGTACAGTATCATGCCAAATACTGATGTCATCTATCTAATTTTGTTAAAATTTTTATCTTTACTGTTATCATTCTCTATATTTAAATAAATATTTAGTGATGGGCTATATATGTATATATTTTAGCCTGGTCTTCATGGATTTAAAATAAGAATCATTGTGTAGTCTCTGTGATTACCATTTAAGCTATCTCACATGAACTGTATGTGTGTACTTTGTCCACTGGCTGTAAAGGAGTCAATCAAATAAAGGAAATAATGGAAAATCTTAGCTGTCAGGTGGCAAGAGTGCACATATTGAGTAGTGGAAAATACTGCAAGTGGAAAGAGCTCTTTTTAGGTGTTGGAATAATTGTATGTTGCTTGAAGCACACGACGAGAGCAGTTTAAACAGTTATTAAAGAATGTTGCCAGATCTTATCACTGCAGTCATGCATAAAGATCAGTGATCCCCATGCAGCACTACAAAATGTGTGAATGAGGTACACTTACTAAAAATAAACCTATGGAGTGTTGTTCATAAATTGCCATAGGATACTGACTAAATGCATACAATTTAAGCCGTACAAAATCATCTCCAAGATTGAGTTCAAGAGTGTGTTTAACTGCAGGGTTCTAAAGGAACTAAAAAGAAAAAATAGTTGCAGGCTGTCTGTTTGTCTGAGCATTCATCAATGTTTAAAAATAATAATTAAAATGTCATATGTCAAAAAAAAAGTCATAAGTCAAAAAAAAAAAAGCAGCATAGTAGGATAAGTATACTGGCAAGAGATGAGGATCAGGCTGGGTGTGGTACAGTGGATGAATGAGGAAGTACAGCAGATGTGTTGCATCACATACAAAGGCACCGGGACGTATTTTACAGGTTTCACTTGGCATCAGTAAATGGAAACTGATACATCTCTGAGCCTGACAACCAATCTCTACTCTTTCTCAGAGTAGTTTGTTAAATTTGAAGCCACTGTGATTCTGCTCTTGCATCATTTGTGAGGAGCAGTATTGGGTCAATTTGGCTGTGTATAGGTGAAGTTCCTTAGCAGGAAGTCACCTTAGCAGGCTAATCAGATCACCTATGACTTAGACTGTACAACTGCCGAACTGCCCAAAATATAGAGAGAAGGGACTATAAAAATAAATAGAAATTTACATCTCTTCAAGGCATCTGGCAAGGAGTGAGCTTCCCACAGCAGAGTGAAGTAGAGACAAAATCTTTTCCCTTTTAGAAGAATGATTTAATAACATACTCATTTTTTCCCCCCTCATGTTATTATACAAGCAGAATCTGTTCTCTTTCTCATAAGAAACAGGTTTGCTGATGAAGCCATTGTCACCTCAGCTTTATGTTTTGTGGCTCCTCCAAATTTTTAGGATGGTGAATATATTGGAAGTCACATCAATTTCTTTATAGTTCAGTCTTCAGTTTGACCAGGGAAGATAAAACCTTTCTCTCATCAAAAGCATTCTTAAAATCAATAAACTTTTCTTACTATATCGAGTTATTTGATTATCAGTTTCTGTATGGTTATTATTTTTTTTCAGCCAAGTGTAGAAAAAGAATGATTGCAAGCATTCGCAAATGCTGCTTCAGCAATGGTTTAAGCAATTTACGGAAACAAATGAAGCACAAAGGATTTTATTTAACAATAAATTTTCTAGAAACTTTTTTTTTTCTTGAGTGACTGGCTTTCTTAGAGCAAACTCCTTTATGAGGAATTTTACAGCAATCTGCATGACCTTTAACAACTACAGTTTTCCAAAACTTTGGCAATGCCAGATAAAAGCATAAGGAAATATTCATCTGGTGGCACCTTAATTAATCCCCGATGAAAGTAACAATGCATTTTAAAGCTAGCATTGATTACTCTGGGATTTATGGCATGGACTATGGTTTTGTCATCTTTTCCAATCTGAGAATGCCATTTTGACAAAGTCAGAGAAATAATGTTGAGAACGCTGATTAGACATTTGAATTTATCCCCCTAGTGTTTGAGCACTTTTCTGTTATATTGTGGATTTATCCTCAAAACCAGTCTCACAGAAGTGAGTACTTTACCAGTGAGTCAAATGGAGGCAGGAGGATTAATGACACACCTGTACTGTAGGCAGAAAGACATTTTTTTTTCAACCGAAGCCTCAAATTGTAAGCATTGGGAACTGTGGTGTAGGCAAAACAGAGCTAAGTATTCCTATTGCTATAGTGACCGCATCTATGTTGCCTTGAGTCCTGAGCTGGGATTCTCTCTTACTCATTTAATTTACGTCATTATCATCTCTGCTGCTAAAGTTGTTTAGACTTGCTATACTTTAAAGTTATTACATTTAAATATTTTCCCTAATATGTCTCCCTCCTTTGCAGTTAGTTTGATTCATGGAGCTATCTGCAAATTGTCTGTAATGGTATCTGATGTTTGGGTTGCATTGCTGCTTTATGGGGAAGGTGGATTGCTTTTGCTTAGCTCTGGTATTGTGCACACAATTCAGAATGATACAGCTCTAGTATTCAGCCATTTTCATGTGTTTCCATAATGGGAAACCTCTGGAATAAATGCAGCAAAGTGATGTTGATAGCCCAGGTAGTGGAGCAAGTTGTTTGACTTGAAGCTATTGCAACCTTTTACATAAAATGCAAGAAAGATATTTTGATAACTCATAGTGATTGCATTCCATGGCACTTTTATCAGGTGCTTTAGCCTTTTTGTTGGCTAGATTTCAATTCCATTAATGTTGAAACCTAACTACCTAATCTAGCCTTGACTCTCAAACAAGTTTTATTTTCCTTCTAATTTCCAGCCTGAACAAATGTGCAGTGGAACTAATGCAGTCAAGTAATCACCTTTTGGCTGTTAGTAGCATGATATATATTCAGTTTGTGTATCATTTTGTATTGTTCTGATAGTGCTTTAAAAATTCAGAAAAGAAATAGATACTGAATGTATTTTGAAACTCTTACAAGGCTGTCATTGCTTGCACCTCTGCACAAGCCTCACGGCTTAGTGAAATAATTATCTGACTAGGGGTAAGACGGTATGTTTACCAAGTCATGTCTTAACAAATATAATACACACGTACTATTATGTCTCTGTTTACTTAAAAAATCATGTCCAGGTGGTTTTAAATAGGTTCTTGAAAACATAGGAATCCCCTTGTTAAATTTGTGAACCAGAGAGATATATAAATGCTTGTCTTGATGTAATTCTTGGAGATACTCGGTTTCATCTCCTCCAAAAGTAACTGAGTTAAACTTTGATGTACTCTGATTCATACATATATTTATTTACTAGACCTTTTTTCCTTTAAAATAATTAATTCTAAGGATGACATAGCTTATACATTCTAGTAAAGACTTAAAGAACTCAATGCTACTATTGAATAATTATAAATGGTAACAAATGTAATAGTTTTTACTTATATAAGCTTTTTACGTTTTTTTTAAAGTAGATGCATTAACACTTCAGTTACTAGAATCTGATAGTTTTTTTTTTTTTTAAAGCTTTCAGGTTCATGCATTAGGGGAGTAATAGAGATCAGGTTAATTTTATTACTTGTTCAATAAAACCACTTGAACTTAAATAAAACCAGATGCTTTTAAATGGTTGGACTGTATTATTATTATTATTATTTTTTTTTTACATCTACTGTATCCAGTCACAATTTATATTTCCAAAAATTGAAACTGTTTCTTCTTTATTTCTATTAGGGCTTGCATGCTGTGGCACAAAGACTGCATCATGCTGTGCGCTATGTTCATGGTAAGTCTTATCTAATCTTTTTAAGTTATACACAGTGTAATTCCAGGGGATATAACATTATTTTGTCAGTCTGTCATTTGAGATTATCATAAACACACTAATGCAACTTTAGTCTGTATCTGTTGTACAGATTTAGTCTCAAATTTACAGTTTTGCACAATATCTTGTGCAAAATTAGTTTTTAAAATCTACGAAGAATCTGATGATGGCCTCCATTTTTCAGCTGTTTTGTTTAAAAATGAACTTTCAGACAGTGCAGGACAGGGACATTTTTGTAGATAAAATACTGCAGTGGCACCCCAATTCATGACTGGTCTCCAAATGACAAGAAGAGGTAAACAGTAACACAAAAGGCCCAGGCTAGGATGCATCAATTTGTGTTTTGTCCAGGCTCCATGCCTGAAGGCACCTTATCTATGCTAAGCAATTCTCCATGGCTGCCAACTCTTCAGCACTTCTTAAAATAATTAAATTAAAAATATTTCATAAACTCATTTTGTACAGGCAAAATAAGCCCCTGTGCTCCTCCAAAGCAGCATACATTTCTTCTGTTCCCTTTCTCCTCCAAATAGTAGCAAATTACTGCTTTTATTATGGATATGACATAAAAATAAACCATCTCTTGGAATTAAGCCCCACTTTAACAAATGGTTTCCAACTATGTCCTGTTCTTTTCTGACCTGCTAAGTAGAAAATACCTTCTGTATTTCTGGGTTTCCTGGTGTAGATTTTTAAATTCATGATTTTTCCCCTTCCTTTTTACTGGAAGCAACTTGAATCCTTATGTGGTACCACCTCCACCCCTACCCCCATCAGTTCTCTTACCTGCTAAAGGATGTCTATGCTAATCAGTGACCTCTGCCTCTAAGACTAGAAGTTAGTAAACAGTTTTCCCTAGTTGATGGGATTAAAGTACCAGAGGAGAGGCCCAGGCTTTAAGTGACATGGTCTTTAAATCTTCTTCCCTAATTCACTTACATTCAAGTCAGCAAATTAAAAATCTGCTTCATTGAACTGTCAAGGTAAGCAATGGACACGTTAAGCTTTTTCTTGGTGTTTCTGACAGTCCAGTCACATTCATAGATGTACTGCTTCTTCCTCAAAAAAAATGTAATCCTAGCATATTCACTGGCTTCTTAATAAGCACACTTACTGATGGGAATAGTTTGTCTTGCAGGGTCTTGAACAGCCAGCAGGTTTATGGGCACATTTGCAGATCATGACCAAGGACAAGCCCTTGCTCGATTGCATGTTACATTTAACTACTCATCCCTCTTGAATAGGAATTAATGCAAGAACAAAAGCT
Organism: Cygnus olor; assembly: GCF_009769625.2. Classification (NCBI taxonomy): domain Eukaryota; kingdom Metazoa; phylum Chordata; class Aves; order Anseriformes; family Anatidae; genus Cygnus; species Cygnus olor. Next base: position 5,680,262 of record NC_049178.1, on the reverse strand, counting down.
TAACATTTGTCAGGTGTTGTACTGCTAACATTCTTCTGTCTCCAGATTTTGCTTTGTTTTTCACACTTTTCCCTCATTCTGGAAACTGAAGGTCTTTTTCCATAGTCTCCTGTAGAACACAGTGATAATATGGAGCAGTTCTACTGTTCTCAGTGCTTGCTAGAAGTTTGGAAAGTGTGTGAGGATCTTAGCACTGACTGCAAATTAAATAGTCTGGGAGCACCAGAAAGATGGTTAATGGCTCCATTAATAACTTCACTTTCTTATAGTCTCGGTTTTAAAATACTGGAGCAGTGTTTTCTTCTCTAAGGTACAATAAAAGTGTCTTTCAATTTTAGAGACCATCTAGGAGTAATTCTTTTCAAGATTTGTAGATCTTCTCTAAAGTGTGGGGTTCATAATGTTTCTTTACACAATTACTGAATAAGGCCTAGCATTACTTAGCTAAAATATTTTTACAACAAATACAAGAAATCATTGTAAACTCAAATGGCTAATAGTTGGATTTTACTAATGCAAACTGTTTTTATTGATTAGGCAAGTCTGACAGTATTATTGTCAGATTAATTATTATTATTATTATTTTTAATGCATCAAGGCTAGCATAAAAATCTAGATAAACTAAGCTATCGCCTCTCTGGTTTTGATGGGAAAATTCATCTTATGCTGTCGACGTTTCTCTAATGGTTTTGAGAGGGAGAAAAGGGTGTTTAAAACAATAACAAATCCCACCTATTGAAATATAGTACTTATCACCTTTGAATCAGGGATAGTTGTATATCTAGACCAGTAAATATACAGTTATTCTGTATATTATCTAAAACATGTCCCCTAAAGGTGCTGCTGAACCTTTTTCTTTCACAGTAGTTTCATCAGTTTATGTGCTTCTCATACTGAGCTTTCTTTCTGAAGGCCCACAGTTAATTTTCAGATACCCATAGTATTTTAAATTGAACCTAGCACTATTATTCAGCTTCTGATGTATGGTTTATCTGATTAATGTTGTTTGGGGATTGCAATTATTTTGAACAAATTGTCTTCTTTTATCTGCTGTAATGCAACTTTTATTAGAATTCGCTTGAAGAATGCAGTTTACATCACTAAATGAGCGGGACTGAAACACTGGACAGTGTAGGAGTGGTTCCTATACTCAGTGAATGTGGCCCTTGTTGTATGCCTGCCTTGTACCCCCGATACTCTTCTTGTGGCAAGATGCTTTTCTATAATTTACCTGTTTACAAATACTATGTATAAATAAGAGTCATATAACTTCTGCAGGGTTGGGAGCTTTTGTTTGCAGGTGTTCGTAATTAGATTAATTTACAAAGTAGATCAAGCCAATGAAGGATGCACAGAAAACTGACTTAGAGCTTATCAAATTAGCTAAGTAGAGCAATTAATCAGACAGACCTTAACTTGAATTGAGTTTTCTAAAGTTTCCTTTTTTTTCTTTTTTTCTTAAAGAAGATATGAAATGTGAAGCTGGGTTTGGTGGGACAGTCTCCCAGACATGCGCATGACAAGGAGAGTGTCAGCAGTGGTAGTTAGCTCTCCACAATCATCATACACCTTTCAGAAACCCTCTGACCTTCCCAATGCACAGAGCAGTGTCCTGCTATGCCGTGACCTGTATCTACTTTTAAAAAACAAACAAAAGCCCAAAACTGTATGGGAAAAATACCTGAGATCTACCTTCAATTTTTGTATCCACATACTGCAGTCCTGGCTAGTAGGATGGGAGCTCCCTCCCATTAGCACCAGTGCTGTTGTTACACCAATAGTTCCAAATGGCCCAAGTTCTCAGCAAAGACAGTACAATTCACTTGGTATGAAGTACAGTATTGATATGAGGCAGAAAAAAGTGCGTCACTTTTGGTTTTCATCATTAAAAAGTTTTCTTCGCGCTAAACTCTACCAATTACTAATTCAGTTCCCCCAGAACGTATTATTTTGGACTGAAATAATCTCTCTTCAGTGGAGTGCTCTCTGCAGCATGAATGTGAACGCAGTATTTTATCCAAACGATAATTTGTCAGTGAAAGTGTTTAAAAGGCAACTCTTCAGAAATTCTGATTGCAGTATGGTAACAGCCGTTGAGGTGTCCCGAAAATGATGCTGTTAACAAGTTCATTTTGCTTTTAAGTAAATTTATTTGTCTGAAGCTGTTAATAGCAGTCCTTAATTGGGCAGTTAGCCATACTGCCTCGAAGTAAGAATGTACCATTAGCCACAACTGATTCTTAAATGGCAGTTGCTTATCAGCCTATAAAAACCCGTCCAACAGTGTGCTAGATGCTGGGTTGCAGAATCAAGCTGGTGGTGTTATATGGTATTTAATTTTGTGTTGCTTAAATACAGGCTAGATCGCTACTTAAATCCGTGCAGACCAAAACCAGCCAAAACCCCATCCTCCTCCACTCTTCTCAGTAAGGAGTAAGGGACTGCACTGGGTTTATGCAGAGCGCACCATGTGCCCCTGGCTGAGCTCCTGGGTTTTATGTGCATGTATATAGTGCTATTTAGTGCAAATTAGTACTTCTGACTCTTGTGCAAATGGGCAGGGATGCTGTGGATCTGCTGCTCACTATGTGTGGGAAAAGCGCACAGAGGTATACAGGAGCTTTAAGCTACCCTTCCATCATTGTGTGTAGAAGGCTGCCTGACTTCAACCCTGTATGAAAACTCAGAGCGCAATATGCAATTACTGGTCCTAAGAAACTGGCAAAGAAAACCACCTGAAAGAAGGGGAAGCTCAAATAAGGATTATTACTAGTCTTGACTGTTTTAGCTGAATGCTTCTTTCGTATAATGAAACTCTTATGGACAATTATATTTCTTAGGTATTGAGGAAATGCACCTAATTTTACTCACCTGTTAATCTGTATCTGTACTTAGCCAGAGATTATTGGAGGCAAGTGGAAGTGTTAAATATGCTGATATGGATTTTGTTCTTAATTCGTTCACACAAACCAATGATCTTATATTTTTAGATAGAATTCTTCTGTCTTTCCCTGCAGGAAAAAAAAAAGTGTGAAGTGTATTTTTTTTCCTTGTGTCATTTCCTAATAAACAGCGCTGGTATTTGTTGGGTTTGGCCCTGCCAAATTGGACCAAAGCCCCATATCATTGCCACTGAATAAAGAGAAATAATCTCTCTCCTGACACGACCTTTGCCATTACCTTTTCCTTCTCTTCAAGAGGCCAAATCAATTCCTTTTCTACACTTGCAATGAATCCTAAACCTTGTCAGAAAAAAGGACTGATGAGCTAACAGTCTTTGTTCCAAACTGCAGAAAGACTCAGTATCCAAATTCAGCAATACGTGTTTTCTACTTTCAAAATTACGCGATTGCTATGATACACTGTTCTTTAAGGTGATTTTCATTGTTCCTTCTATGATATAACAGCTTTCTCCCCATGGGATAAAAGCTAATTACAACTCTTCTGAATATGAATTTCTGCCCTTGCATTCTCACCCAGCTCAACTCACTGAAGTGCTCCAGTCTGCTGTGAGTGCACCCCTGTGCAGTGCCAGAGAACTGTTAGTTGCACTAGCTGAAGTATTTTCTTGGCTGTTAATACCCAAAACATAGGGATGAATAGGCTAATACGGAAGCACAGCTGGCAGACTTGAATGCAAGAAAGAATTATGGATGCTTCCTTCAGCCTCAGCACTGATGGGAATGAGACCCTCCTTAGGATCTTGTTACTTACATCTAAATACTGAAATGTCTCTCAGGAGCTTAAATATAGATGTTTTCTGTAAATTTTGAACTGATGATTGTTCCCTGTTCCATCAACTCAACTCTAATATTCTAGTTAACTGATATGCTGTGGGTCATTCTTTTTGAAAAGTACACAATGAATACCTATACACATTGATTAGGGGCACTTACATTAGAGGATTTTACCTGCGTATCTTAAAATATCCTCCTTCTCCCCTCTGTAAAATTGGTTTCTCTGTTTCACAATTACTCAGTGCTTTTACCTTAACTGTTCAGGAATGAAAATGTTAACCAAAGTTATCAGCTTGGGTCAGGATTTTAATATCCCTCCCCCCCACCCCCCCCTTTTTTTTCCCCAAAATTTGGAATGATATTTTCATGCCATTAACAATGAATACTTAAAACTCGAAATGTCATGTGCATAAGTGTTCTTTGACAGCTATAAAAATCGTAAGATAAAGAGGAGGTATTTGGGTAATTATTTCAAGATTTTTGTAGTTTGATAGTGGTGTTTGCTTTCAGAAGACAAACAGCTCTGGAGGATGATGCCTGAAATGCCAAAGCTGCATTTTCTTCTATATTTATATCAAGGTAGTCTCATTTATCTGATGAATTTCAGACACTTGCTGTGATTTTTTTTTTTTTTGACTCACTTAAAATAAGAAACCTTCAGTTCTAACTAATACAGAAAACTGCTAAAAAGAACCTGTAAATAGGAACATTAATCCCTACCCTCCTGTTTCTTACAGAATTGTGGTGTTAGGTCTAAAAGCACTGTGACCATATTTTCAACATGCACGTGCTTTCAAGACATTTGAATCTGATCAGTTATCCAAATGATTCTTTTCCTTGGGAAGGTTGGAGGGCTGTACTAAATATGACTGAAATTATTTTGGTAGCAGTATGAATATAAAAACTTGTTCATGTCTTTGCTTGATCTCTCTGAACCAAGTGTAAGATACCTGGATGTGAGTGATAAATGACTCAATACAGGGGAAGGAATGATGGATGACTTGTGAAGCTAAACATTGCATCTCAATAACTGTTACCTGTTCAAAACCTACAGTACAGATATTGAGGAGGATATTTTGCTTTGTACAGGTTTGCATTAGCTGATTTTTTTTATCACTGTGCCGAACATAAGCAGAATGTGTATACTATAGTCTATTTCATGGATATAATATAGTGTTTGTAGCACGATGTGTATTTCTTATGGTGGTGGTGTCAGGGCCTAAAGCCACTAAGAGGATGCAATCTTCATAAACCACAAATATTACTACTGATTAATGGACACACTGGTTCTAGATGGACGGACACTTGTGGGGGTTTTCAGTTTATTGTGCTGCTCTCTGATAAATAAGCAGTATTTTGGAAGTGTGCAAACACAGCAGCTTCCATGTCTCCATGAGATATCTACGTCAGGAACCCAAACAACATAGCTCAAGTATCTGGTAGAAGCTGCCACTGAGGTATTAAAATGTAAGATCAAAAATATCCATCCAGCAATGTGTTTATGATCCTTTTACCACTGGTACGTCAGTGTGCACTTAAGCACAGTCCAAGCCAATACCAAATCTCCGAGCCGTGCTGCAGCAGGAGCAGATCAGAGTCAGACTTAGTTCCCAGCTGCTTTGTGCTAAGGGAGATAAAAAGTGGCCGATGTTGGACCAAGCTGCGTTGTGGTGATGCGCGGGTGTGTAGCTCTGGCAGCTCCCACCTTGGTGGTGCCCCTGCCCTGTTCTGCGCCGCCAGGGAGAGCAGCGATATTGTGGGTTGTGTCGGATGCTGCCCCTTAGCCCTGCTCGGGCCTGTGTGCACAAGGCTGACTTGGAGAATACGTAGTTCTTTTGCTCATGGTTAAGTGCTATGAAACTATCACATATCTCCAAGACCTTCTCTATAGGCGCTGAAAGTAGCTCGCTGACTGCTATTCCTGGGGGGTACTCTGCTGCACAATGGCTCTGGTCACTAATTTGAAATTGCTACTTGCCTTTTTAATTGTTCCCCAGTAATGTAATACAGTATGTTAAAAATAACACCTTGAAAAAAGACTTGAGAGCCGTAGGAATAGGGAGAGAAATCATATTATACTACAATAATGACTATTTTTTTCCATTCTTTTGATTTCATGAGCTGTCTGCCTGTATTCCACTGATGGCATTTTTTTTAACCACCATTATAAGTGGTAAAGCTGGAAAAGAGGTGATACAGTAACGGTAGTCAGAAGTTATAATCTTTCTCAGTCTCATTTTCTATAGACTACTTGCCATTATTTGGGACTTTGGTGAATAGCTATCCCAAATTTAATATTAAAAGTATTTATTACTCCATGGCTAAGTATTCATAAACTTGCTTTCACAATAACTGATGCCACAGCTGTGCGTGTCACATACAGGATAGATTTTGTCCAGGACCTTAATCAAGGTCATTGTTATTTTTGGTTTTGGTAGCTGGGAGTTTTTTCTTCCTCCATGGAGTACGTTATTTTTAAGAACCTTGATGTCATGGGTGGAAAGCTCCATTCAGTAAAAAGAAAGCAGAATTAAATCCTTTATTTAATGGTCTGAGGCTTATGGCATGAATACCTCCTTTTTTTTTAAAAAAAAACTTACTGTTTTCTATCAAGTAAGAATATTTCTACATTTGCTTAAACACTGCATCAATATTTCCAGCAAAATAATTCTTTTCCTCAAATTTCCTTTTTAATAAAATACAGCCTCTTTGAACTCCACAGGCCTCACCATCTGTTACTCAATTTTCACTCCATAAAATTTTGCTGACATCTGTTTAATCAAAAATATTTTTATAGTCATGGAGAAATTTAGTTCAAACTTGGTATTATGCTATTCCTATACACCAAGGAGAAAATATGTAAATAATGAAGAGGAACTTACGGGAGAGGAGAGGAAAATTTTTTGTTACTGCTTGGGGCACCCTTAGGCTGTGGAAGTGCTCGTCCTCTTGCTGTCCGTGCCTTTGGGCTCGGGAAGGCCAGAACTGTTTCTTGGGCTTTGAAGGCCTGTCCTCATTACTGGCTGTGCAGCTGCTGCCTTTGTCCCTTGTTCCTTTGTTGTCTCTTTACGGGTGAGGTGCCCAGGCGTGCCGCCCTGGCACCACCAGGACAGCCGTAGGACACCAAGGAGGACGGATGCTCTTCTTCCATTCATCTCCCTTGGCTTCTCCCTTGCCCACTAGGGTGATACACTCTCTGGTTTCATTGTTTTCCTGTCAAACACACATGAAGGCTGAAGTTTGTTGGTGCTATAATAGGCGCTGTCATAGATGTAGTGATAATTATTAGTAAAGTCCTATTTTTAGTCTGTTTTGTAAAGAAAATGAGGCATATGCAATTTCTGTCTGTCTGTCAGTCTGTTGGCTATCTGTTAAGCTTGATTAGGAAATTCTCACCAGTATTGTGGCCTGATAGACCCCTCCCATATGGCATTAAAATTAACAATTTTTAAACAGCATGCTACAATTTTTAATAACCAAATAACTATGTTTTCATTATGCCTCTTGGTTATCAGTGTTTTTTTTTTTTTTTTTTACCACCTAAGTTGATCCAACCATGCTTGTTAGAGCACGTTGTACCATATAGTCTTGATTTTTGAAGAAGCATCAAAGTGTTGGGACTTTACTGTTGTTTTCTCTGTTGCTATTGGTGTTCTTGTAGGTGAGCTTTCTCTTCCAGAATGATTTCTTTGTTTGCAGATTTATGTTGCTGTGTGTGCAAACTAAATTAATATTTAAAACCAAGTAAAAATTTTAGAATATTGTTTTTAGTTGAATATTCAGCAGAATATGCTGGTTATCTTGAATTTAGTGATAGAGCAATGCTTTTAAATTTTTTCTTACCAATCCCATTATCTGCAGATTTAGTATTTACATATGTATTATTCAACTGTAATTGTTCTATCATATTTTAAAATAATACTTTTTCTCTTCCCTTGAACAAGAAGAGTAAGCTTTTTGGTTTTAATGATTAGGTAGACAAAATCAATTGAAATGAAATATGAGTATAATTTTTTAATGCTTAGAGCCCTTCCCTAATTCTTTATCCTTGAAGAAGCTATTTATCTACCTTAAAGTTTTCTTTATTCAGAGAGATTTATTAAAGTATACTTGAGAGAAAAATGTCTGGAAGCATTCTTTGGTTTGTGTAAAATCTTTAGTTTATTTGGAAGGAATACTTTTCAGTATTGCTTCCAAAAAAGAAACGCCAGAGCCTTTCAAAATCCTTGAGAGCAAATTAAAGGAAAATCTGAAATGACCGTGTGTTTCTTTGGGGTTTTCTGATGGTAGATTGCAAGGAGGAGTTTCTTTTCTTCTTCTGGATTTCTCGCAGACTGTTTGTAGCAATGATCACGCTGTGCAAATTTAACCTCAAAATTTTAACCAGAAAAGTTTTGGGCTAGACATTGGATATGCTGTTTGTTTTGTGGCAAACAAAATTAGACTGCTGTCATATTTGTTTATAATGATATCAGTAAGTTAAAGAAAAAGACCATGATTTTTATTTACAGGCATGAATGATGTATACTGCTTTTAAAAATATGAACTGAAATAACGGCAATGGATTTTTTCCTTGCATTGATATGAAGGTTTGGTGCAGCTGTGAAAATGCAAACACTGCAATGAAGCAATGCTTTTTAACCTCCGTGGTTCAGAATGAATATTTGAGTGTTATATCACCTGTCAATCCCATCCAGGCAGTGCTATATGTCACAGCAGAAAGAAATCTCATAATTCCTTCTTGCTTGAATATATCTTTTGCTGACATTTAGAACAAAACAAATTAAACTGAAACATGTCAGGAAAATTTACTGGGCACAAGTCGTAAGCTCGGATTTCCATTTGATGAAGAACCACAAGAATAACGTTTCACAATGTCTAACTTATCTCTGTGACTTAGGCAAGTGGTAGGATCCTTGAAGTGTTCCTCCAGCGGCGTGGTGGCTCGTTGCAGGAGGAAGCTTCCCCAGGTGTAGCTCATCGCTCCTTGGCAGGGCGCTGCTGCTGCCAGTATCCTGGGGGAGAGCTAGCAGCGTGCTGCATTGCAGGTGGAGGTGCACTGGCAAGGAATTCTCTTCTAATTCTTGTTGCAGTTTTGTTCTACTCCTAATTCCACCCTAGTTCTTCCCTTAATCAGTTCTACTCCTCATTTGGTAATACTTCAGTTCCATTCTACCCCAATTCTGTTCTACTCCCAAATCTTGTTCTGCTCCCTGTTACTCTATTCTGCTCAAGATCACAAGAGCTCTCAGAGATGTATTAGGCTAACCTTCTACCTCATGCAGGAGAAAATTGGATAAGAACCACAATGAAAAAGCAGCAGATTTTAAAAATTTATTTTCCAGTTTGATTGAAGAAGTTGTTGCATGCAAGCCTGTAGAAGAGAGTCTAGTACTGCAGCAATCCCCAGCAAGGAGAATTCAAACAGAGACCACATTCAGATGGGCCCTGTTAACCAATGCCTTGCCTCTTCAGTGACGTTCAGTGGGATGGGGAGTTTCTTCAATGTTGTTCCAAGTCAAAACTCTTAGAGACAGTTTTAAATAAGGTTCCTGGTCTTCTGATGTTGCTTGAGATAGTAATTCACAGAACATTACCAACTCCTGCCTTCTAGATATCAAACATTTCCAAAATCTAGCCATTCACTGCTAGCTGGGAAAAGTGAGCAGATATGGGAAACTCAGAATGTTTCAGTGAGAATAATAAAAATGCTTTATTTCAGAAGAGGTTGAGGAAGATGGTAAATGAGCAGAAAGAACAATATAATCCATCAGGCTTGACTGTAAAAACTTTTTAGTTTAGGAAGATAAATTCCTATTTCCTTAAGAATAGAGGCTATCAGAATAGAAGGTTAAATTATATCATGAATTAAAACCTAATTAGAAGTTAGAAATCAACTGGGGGAATTAGATGGCCTATTATTAACGCTGCAAAAGTACTGTTAAGGTGCTCAGGGGATCAAACCTTTAATGATGATTTGTTAGTGAATTGCTAGAGTTAGGAAAAACCTTTTCATTTGGAATATTCTCTTGACACTACAGAATTTTCCACATAACAGTACATTTTCAAAGTTCTAGTTTTCAGATGTTTGAAACAGACACTTTAATAATTGTTTTCCTAATTTAACTCATTAAATTCCTGCTTTCAATCTTGCTCGATTTTCAATTTTCTTCTCTGCATTTTGGTTTCATGTAGTCCATTTGCTTATTACAGTGCATTTTGCTTTCCTTTTTCCTAATTAACTCCCTGGTTTTTAACCTTAGCGAGTTTTGAGTAAAAAAAAAAAAAAAAAAAGCAATGTTCTGCTTTATCCTGATTTTTAAATTCTGTTTATTTTTCTTTTGTTTATTTATTTCTTTATTTTGATAATTTATGTCATGGCCGTGAAGTAATCTCATTCTGGTCTTTTGATAGTAATTCTGATTTTGATAGTAATTTGATAGTAGGAGTTGCATGAGGCAAATGTAAATGCTATTTTGCTGGCAGAGATTCCATCTTGAGAAAATAATAAAAAGACACTTTTGATGGTTCACTGCACAGGTGCTTCTTTAGTACATCTATGCCTGAATGTGGTAGTTGGTGGCTTTTTTCAGGAGGCTGGCTGAACTGGTTTCTTTAAAGAAATCAGCGGTAATATGCCATCAAAACTGTTAACAAATGGATATGTAATTTCTTCCCCCACACAATGCTTAAAAAATAAAAATAAAAGTGTATTTTAGTCTCCACTGAGCTGTGCTCAGTTGTTTCTTGGTCTGTCCCATGATTTCCAGAAGAAGTTCTCTGATAAGAGCTTTTCAGAAGGCTTCCAAGCTTTCACCCTGTAGCCATGTCACCTTTTGTGCATTGGTTATTTTAAGGCCATTTTTCTAATCAAACTTAGGTTGTACAACTCAATTCTTATTACAGTTGTTTTCCTGATTTCCATCAGTCCTCCGGGGCAGTGCTGTAGTCATCCTTCATAAGCAGGTGAGAAAAAAAAATAAAAAATTAAAGCTGAAAGTCACCTCTTTACTGCTGTGACCATTCCTACATGGTTCAGCTGTGAAAATTGGTGCTTGAGGGATTCACAGTTAAGTTTACACCCACCTGCAGTTGATGTTTCTGCCTTTTTTCCCCTGCTTCTCTCTGTTTGTTTATTGATAGAGGTATATGCTCAAGTGTTAGTGGGGTGAACTACATAGGGTGGCTGCACCATATGTTAATGCAATATCCCTGTGAAATAAATCAAGCATAGGTCTCTTGTGACAGACTGTGGCTTTGAGTATTAAAGAATTTGTAAAATAAATTGGCCTGTCTGCATGTAGAAAATGCCTTAGAAGCAGACTTTAATAATACCTTTGACTTTTCAGTTAGCGAATTTCAGCAAAAACCAGCACATTTAATTTGCTTTGTTGTTCTGTTGGTGTTTGAAGAACTACATGGGAACCCAGGTGGTTAAAAAGTAGAGAGAGAGTAAGGAATAGAAACAAAGAGAAGTTACAGAAATTGACTTTTATTGGCCTAACTTTGGTCTATTTATAAAATAAAGATGTTTGCAGAATGATCTTCATTTAAAAAAAAAAAAAAATTCCCCTGATTTTGTCCACATCTTTTTGTCTTTTTGACACAAAACAAGGAATGCTTTTAAATACAAAAATGATTTTTAAATGAGTTAATGCTTATTGAAAAATATCTCCAATTTCAGTGTTTCATGGCTGACTTTAAACTTTGTGTTAAAAGTGAAGTTAAAAATATATGCAAAAATATTAAGCGTACTTTTTCTTTATGAAGTTAATAGAAGGTAAAGTTAATGGAACGTATTCACTTTACACTTAGGTATGGAAGAGAATGGGAACAGTTTTATTTTTTCTCTATAAGTAGTAACTTCATGAGATTATAATGTCATATTTCTTGATAATACATAAGTGCTTTTACTCCTACATGTACTTTCACGAAATGTAAATTTAGTGAGTCACGTTCGAAGTACAAAGGCACTGGGAATTTGAAAGATTATTTTGCTTTATGCAGCAGAAACTATTATTTGGTATCAAGTCCCAAAACTTTTAAATCATCAAAGTTACAGAAGTATTGCAGTAATTATAGTAAATACTGTGAATAAGCTACTCAGTTAATATCTAAATTTAGCGTATGCAGAGAATTAATAGACACTTTTGTTTTCCACTTGTAAAATAATTTTAATTAGAAGCAATTAAATAGAATTACATTAATCCAAAGCAAAAAGCTTTTCCTTTTTTTTTTTTTTTTCTTTTTTTAAAGCTACATATATTCCACTTGCATTTGAAGGCTTACTGCAATTAAAGCTTTCCTTATATTCTGTAGGAAGAGCTAGAGATCAGTTCACAAAACCCTTCTGTGTAGATGGGCTACCAGATGGCAGACTTATCAGACTTCTATTTTACAGCATTTTTTCTCCGAAGCGTTTAGAACTGCCACTGTTCAAGCAGGATACAGTAGTCGAGGGACCACTGATAAGCCCTCTTTCTAAGTCGATAGTGATGTTTACGGTGTTGGTATTGTCTTGATGCTTTATGTATCGTATATTTAAACTCAAGAAAGTATCTGACCAAAAATGCTCCTGTAAATGTATGCCTAGTAAAGGTTGCTGCTGATTTTTTTTTTAAACATAGTTATAACAGTAACTATGTGTGGTTACCGTTAGTAACTAATTAGTATATTATTTCCCACATTAGATTTCTTCCTTTTATACTAACATCGTAACAATGTTGTTTTGGGAGAAATACTTGATGGAAAAGATGGTCTGAGGACATAGGAGTTCCTTTAAAGCTTCCCTTTTTAAATGCCTTATGACTCAGCCATAGACAATGAAAAGTCAGTATTTTGTTCTGGGATATATCCATGCATATGAAAAACGAATGTAAAATGGCAAGCAGGATACTTGGATGTTTTCAAAAAAAATGAATTGGTTACCCAAATGCAGTGGATAAGAGAGATGGGTTTCTACTGCCAATAGTAATTACAGATAGAAAGTGGGAAATAATAATCCTCAGCAATCAAAACTGGAAGGATGCTGGCCTGTGTATTGGCCACCAGTCTTAGAGTGTAAGAGAATGTTGCATATTGTCATTTCCATCTGGAGTTTCAGCCTTCCTGAAGGGAGGTTGGTGAGTGAGACTATTTGACAGAACTGGCTAATGGCACCTACCAGTTCTTGTTATTGGCATTACCACAGAGCCACCTTTCTGGTGGATCTGCTGTGCTGTGGCAGAGCTCCCCTGACGTCAGTCCCACAGCCTGGAACAACAGACAAAACCAGGCATACAGTTTTTTTGAAAACAGTTTTTTGCAGGTTCCTGCGTGTGCCAGTAATATATTTAAGATTCAAATGCTGGTAGCTCTAATGTGGAAAACACATTGTAAGTGATTGCAAATGTCATTAAATTAGCTTTAAAGTTAGAGTTTTAAAATTGTGATTATGGCTTTCTTTTTGTTTCATTTTTCCTTTTGCCTTGTTTGTGATTCTGGTGTTTACAAAGCTAAGAGAGAAAAGAAGAAGAAAAAAAGAAATGTTTTCAGCTCTTTTATTCCACAGAGTAAGGGGCTTCACTTTCCTTAAAACAAAGCTGAGATTTTCAGCTCTTCCCCTTTGCATCTCATTGCAGGTTTCACTACCTCTGTATTGGATCCTATCCAAATGATGCTTCTAAAATTAGGATCCGTAAATTCTCAACTGTCAAGTGCTGCTTAGGTTATAATAGCTTTGAAATTGTGACTTGTCCACTCTTATTTTTGAAATCGGATAGCCTGTTTCAACTAGGAGGTGACTCCATATAATGGTGGTAGAATGACACAGCTGCATCCTGACTCAAGAAAGTTTTCTTTTGCTTGTAAGCCATCCTGAATTTGCCTTACCTACTCTATTCTGAATGTAACATATATTTACACTCGTCTTTACCTGCTTTGCAACGTAATTTACTGTTAAGTACACGAAGACTCGAATTTAGAATATTTGAGGCAAATAGATAAATATATAAATGATGCTTAGCAGTGCTTTCACTCAAATATTGATTCCCGTGCCTCAAGTGTAATATGCTTATTTTGCATCTTTTATTAAATGTTTTGGGAGTTTTCATGCTTTGACTAGACAATCACAAAAATACAAATGCAAAATAGTGCTGAAAGAAGTGATGGTTTGGAACTAGATTTTTATTCACTTCATATTGCATTACAGAAGAGCTTTGATCCTAACAATATGTAACATGAATATAAATGTATAACATTAAGTGTAAGCACATTACAGTCTAACATGTTATTGCCCAATATAAAACCTGCTCTCCATTTTAAAGAAATCGTGCTGCCTTCTAGACAGCTTTCTCCAGAGCCTGGAAATTATCTCCTCGGTTTACGTGCTGCAGCTGATAGAAGAGAGTTCTGAATTGTGAAAGCTGCTGGAGTCTTCTGGTATAACCATCAGCTGGCTATAAAAAAAAATGATTTACTGGCTGAAAACATGAAATTTAATTACAGTTATATTTAGGCTACCATAGGATAAACAGTTACTGTATTATAGCTTGGTTTTGAAGTTGATAATTAAAATAAGTAAAATCCAGATCTGTCATTTGGCAGCAAGTCAATTAAAGTAACTGTAAGTCAGTAGACAGATGTGTATTTAAGTGTTGATATTTATCTAATGTACTGATGGCTGGGAATGGACGAAAAATGACTGTTGACGTCATATCCTAATTAACATCACGTTTTCTATGACAAGCCGTGACTCAAGAAGATACAAGTGTAGGCAATACTGCTGCAGAAATATTAACGTGGAAGCTTGCTGTGATTTCTTTTTAATGACATTGCCAGGTGAAATACTTATCCATGTTCTTCTCAAAAAAGCAAACTTCAAAGTCTAGAAAAGTTATGGTATTTTTATAGTTTGCTATAATGTCCATACCTGGACATAAAATGTCAAGAATGGAATAAGTGTTGTTATACTACAGTATTCATTATTCTCATTTACTTAAAGTCAATATAAATATTTATCTGCCTTCTGCTCTGATGCTGAAGGATCACTATAATTAAAGATGGAAATGCTTCTTATGAGCATTCTAAGCATTACTTCCTAATATCCTCTTTTACTCTATTTTTTCCTACTATCAGGAATAGCTTGTACTGAGCTGCCTAAGATAAATGTAGTACCAGGTATTTAGCTTCTGTTAAAGTGCATGAAAAAAGTTTTTATTTCTGTGAATATAAATTGAAATGTCTTACTAATGTGATTGTGGATATCCTTTGTGTCATGTATCTTATGTACCTGAGTGCATTTGGATATTGTGGTGAATTTTACTGTATTTCAGATTATTACAAAATTTATTTCCTATTTCAGTTACTTAATAAAAAGAATATTGCTGTTTTGTTCTCATCTACTAACAGCTGTGAAGTCTGTTGCACAGGGTTATTTTTTTTTCTGTTAGTCAAACATTCCATGGAAACTTAGACTTTCGCATATTCAAGGATTTTTTTTTTTAAATGCAATTTTAGGTTGATAAATTTTATTACTTTTCTTCCAGCATGGTTGTTAAAAGAAATTTGTTATGTATGAAATATCAAGTAAAACTGATTTTTTTTCCTGTATTTTCTGTTGTGTTTTCTATATGTTACATAATACATTGCAGATTTTATGTATTCACTTTCAAAGCGTGGAGATCATTTGCAGAGAAGATGGTGGTTAAACAAGTATGCAAATGAAAATTTCAGAAACTTTTATGTACTGTAATTTAATGCCAACCTAATTACCTCTATTTTGATAACATTTAAAATAAGCCCTGTGACACTGGGGATAGCAGACTACTTTAATAAGAACTTTTTAGTTTTCATGATTTAAGTTTTCCTTTCCATATTTTTGGACAGAACTCCCTCAAGCTTTATGCGAAGTCATCTTGTGTTGGTGTTATGCTGTACTGGTAACTCAGGTTAACTTTAACTTCCAACTCCCACCTTGAGTTGTTAATGGTATTCAGTTTTCATTTATTCATAAACGAAGCAAAATCTGCATATCAAGCATCCTTT
This sequence comes from Cygnus olor, assembly GCF_009769625.2. Classification (NCBI taxonomy): domain Eukaryota; kingdom Metazoa; phylum Chordata; class Aves; order Anseriformes; family Anatidae; genus Cygnus; species Cygnus olor. The sequence continues at coordinate 5,664,501 of NC_049178.1, read as the reverse complement.
TTGGATCAAATGAAACTACTTCAGGCTTTTCTCATTTCTTGATATGAAATATTTATGTGAACTTTATCATGTTGCTGCTAAACTTCATCATCTGTAGCTATCACAGTACTGCACTCCAAAGTTCAAAGCTATCATGAAAAGAAGGTATTTTTGAAGGAGGAAAAATATGTATATGTACCCATTTCCCTGTTTAATAACTGAGCATGGAATATGTTCAGTTTTAGGATTTAATTACCAACGATGAGTGAATTTACTTTAAAAAAAAATAAATAAAAGAAAAAAAAACATTAAGTAAAAGGGAAAGTTCCAAATTTGCTCAGCCTTCATAATGAAGGTCCAAACTATGTAGCTTATGACTGTGCTGTCCAGTGACCTCTTCCAGTGCCTACCGCAGCCCTGGGCTGACCTGGGCACGGAAGGTGAAAGACACAGGGAGGTGAAGTAGTTTTTTGTGTTTGCAGCAGTTCCTCCTTATAATTCAGCCAAGGACTCAACTCAGCTATCCATTAATAGTCTCTCTTATAATCTGTCCATTGAACCAAGTGCACTCGGCAGTATTTGGAAAGATTCCAAAGATATTTGGAAAAATTCCAGCCATTCTCAAAATCATTGTAATCAATTTGTGTGATAGTTGCAATTAGAAATCAGAGGCTTTTGCAGGAATTGAAGGGAGTCTGTGATGAGAGGACAGCCTTCACTGTAAGGATCTTATCTTTTGCCCAAGACTAGTCCAGAAATTTTGGACCGTCTTCATCACGCTGCCACATGTAGTAGGTTCTGACTGAGAATCCTCTGAATCAAAGGCTTCCATGATCTATTTGATACTGTGAATTTTTTTGTATTCCTTTGTTTTAGACTTCAGACAAGAAGTGGGCACTCATGGAAAATTCATTTCAGAATGATTTAGGACAGATTTTTAAAGACCTGGGGGTTCTTTAGATTTTGTATTTCAAAAACATGTTGATGATACTATGCTGTTTCTGAATTGACATAGTCATTACCCAACTGCATAGTTTATACATCAAGGCTATTCTAATAAATTTAGGGGTGTGAGATTAAACTGGTTTAATTTTTCTTTATGATCATATTGCAGAATGGTTCAAAAGGATGGAACTAATTTATCTCTCAACAAAACAGATGATCACAAAACCAGATTGTATACTAGTCTTTGCTTAATTTTGTATCTGTAATTATTGGGGACTTAATGTGTTTCCCTTTTCATAGACAAATATTTATTTTTGATTTGTTCAGTGCTTGTCTCAGCTGAAGGTCTAATCCAATGATTTCAAGAAAGAGCTTTTGAATTTGGTGCTTGCTACCTGTGACAGAGATCTTGCTGTAGTGCAGTTTTTATGTTCATGTTAGGGAGCAAAAAAAGAATCAGATGCTCTCCTCCAATCACCGGGAACTCCTGCTCTTGTTCTCATATTTCATCCAGATTTGTGTAGAATTCTCAAATCTTTGGGGATTGGAGTTAGCTTTCTGTAATGAAGGATACACACTTTGTTATCTGGTGATATTCTGATGTCTATAATGTACATTTAGTGGCGTACTTCTGTTTTTTGTTTACATTACTCTGGGTATATATGGGTAGGGGTATTTGTATTCTATTTTTCTGTTGAGCACCTAATATTAGCTCAGAAATAATATATAGAAGCAATAATACTTTCATTAAGCCTTTCTTTCATTGTTTCTGGCTTTTATATGCGTGTGTGTGTGTGTATACATACATATACATGTCAATCCTGAGAATTCTTAGACTGAAGAGCTTGATTATTTTCACACTTCTGTTTAAGAACCAGTCTTGCAATTGTGTGCCTACCCAAACCTCCTTAGGAAAGTTCTCACCCTGATTCCCATCCTACTCTGTTGGTGATGACCTCTTTTCTTTTAGGGAGAAGAGAAATGGAGGCTTTTTACTTAAGGGTGTGTAAATACAATTATTTTTGAATCCCTGGATTATCTCAGCTGTCTCTTGGAGTTTATGCTAAAGGGAAATAAATGATTCCATCCTGTTCCATCTGTTGCTATAAAACTGTAGTGTATTCTCTGTTGTACAAGTTGGCAGTCTGAACATCCATAACTAACAGGTCTCAAACAGCAGTAATGTCAGATTCTTGATTAAGCACCGGAGTTTGATATTTGTATTAAAACGTGCCTGTGTTTTTTCTCTTTGGTGTTATCTTTCCACTGTGGTTATAACTGGGAAGGTAATAATCATGTGACCATACCAAAAATATGCATCTACTAATACCAAGGATCTCAAGACAGTTTTTACTGAACAAACAAAAATGATCTATTTCACTTCTAAGTGCTGGATATCTGCTGTAGGGTCAGTGGAAGTGGTTGATCTAACCCTAAAATCAGTACTGTGCAAGATCATTACATCTTACGTGGGGTGCTAACAATTTCCACAAGACTTGTGGTGTTAACCAGTAGATGAACGTTAACACAGGGAGTAAAGCAGCTCACTCCTACTTACTTGGTTTACTCAATAAAGCACTGACAGTGAAACCAACAAATTGGTCCCAAATTTCTTTCCATTTCAATCTGATTTAAAAGTTGGTTGTAAATGAGATGGTGTGAATCCTTTCAGTGTTTTAATGAGAGTATTTCCAAACTTGGTTTACTTGGTTATATTTATATATGTACACATAATTATATGTAACCACATAATAGAGGGCACATATGCATACACGAGAATGTAAATGGCACGTGCTTTGTCATCTAGAATATAACGATAAGAGCTTTCAACTATTTTTTCCCTTGAATTTTCCTAGTATTACAGTGTAAAGATGTTTAGTTCAACTTGGTTTGTAAACTTCTTTTTGTTAGTACCACTGCTGATAAATATTGCCATGTGCCAATAGCACTCATGATTTGTTTTGTTGAAGGAAAAGGTCGTTCTATGATTTAAGGCTAGTGATATTTTTACTGTATCATCACAAATTCATGAAAACTATGGCTCTCAATGGCCAAATATAAACTATTAGTGCATCCGAGAACCTACTTAGTATGTACTATGGTGCTACATTTGCTGCTGCATAATTATATACTATTTTGCTATCAGTGCCTCTGAACAAGTGAAATCCTGACCGCTTGGTAAAGCAACTAATCCAGATAGGAATTTAGGATTAAGGATTAGTCTAAATGTTTTTGCTCTTACACAAAAACATATATATTTTTTTAAATTTTATAACGGAAGCAGCTTTTTTCATGATAGAACTCTGTTAGCAGACTTCTGAAGAACAACCTTCTTTCTAATTGCTACTTTTGTAGAACTGATAGGTAATTAGGAAAATGAGTAAGTAGAAGTAGGTACAGCACAGGATAAAATAGGCAGGGAGAGCTCAGCTCAGGCATCTAGAACATTGGCAGCATAAGGAAAACTCTTTGATCCTTTTCTTTAATACTTAAAAAAAATAATCAAATTTTCTGAGGAGAAAGACAGTTGCTGATTATTATTATTATTATTTTAAAAAAAGATTCCTGCAGAGGTTTGTGGGATCTTACTGCTGAGACTTTTTTTTCCCGCTCTTCCCTTGGTGCTAGGCATAAACTATCCTTCTTTCTATCTTCAGCCTCCCATCTGTTACCAGAAAGTGATGAGTCTGAAGAAAACTGCTTTGGAAAGTAGGGTAGCTTCCTTCATTACGAGGTGCTGTGAAGGCTTGTCAAGTTCATTGTGACCATTTGCCTTCTTTGTCCTCATTGTTAATAAAAAATAAATAAATAAAAAGGCTTATTTTTAACTCATGCAAGAAACTTGTCTAGATAAAAAGAATAGATTGTTTTAATTGAGTTTTGGGGGCTTATAAGAAATCCAGTTTGTTGAGATTTCTATTGCATATGTATGATTTCTTGCTGAGTTTCTAAAGAGAACAGAATCTCACAAAAAGAAATGTTGAGATGTGATTCATTCCTGAAACCTAGATTGCTTTCCTGACTTAGTCTGTGCTCGTACGGGGTGGGGGTAGGAGAAGGGAAAATGCAAAGGGAGAAGATGAAATGACTAAAGAGGAGCTGCAAGGATTTTGCAGTTGTTACCCTTGGAAACAGTCAGATCAAATCCGTTAGTGTGTCTTTGCATTCAGCCTCTCTTTCCCCACATTTCAATAATTCTTGACTTCTTGGGCCAGTTTTAGTTTATTTGGCAGGCAGGTAGAGACACAAAAACATCGAGTTCCTGCCAGCAGTGAAAACATATGACCGGGTTGAAGAAGTTTAAAAAAAAAAAAAAAAAGAAGAAGAAAAAAAAAAGCCCAAAGAAAAAGAGTGCTGTTCCCTGTTGAATACCAAAAACCTGCTTGGGAATAAGACCTTAAGAAAAGTCACTAATTTGTGAAGAAAGCTTCTTTGTAAGCTTGCATGTTATTAGACAATGGAGAAGCCAGTAAGGCTTCATTAGCTCTGCTAGTCACAAAGGTTTTTGCTTAAATTCTCCCTGCTCTTAGTTGTATAACCACTCTACATTCATAATTTATATTTCCTTAGGAAAAGTTTCTTCTCCATTGCTTGTCATTAGTGGCATTCTTCTCTGGCTGAACTTTTAACTTATTTTGACTTGTTTAATTTATTTGAAGTATTGTTGCTGTTGCGGTACTGTGGAGTACTCTATATCCTGAAGAGGTAGAGCCATGAAAAGTCTGTGGGTTCCCTAACCATTATTTGACAGTATATAAAATTGAAATTGTATTTATTTTTGCATTGGAAGCTTGGCTCCTTTTTTGTAATTTGCATTTCTCTTATTATTCCAGATTTCTCTGCTTTTCTGTACATGTACTTTGGAGTATGTGCTGGCCTTCAATTGCAGAAGCTTGTTCTGCATTCAGATTTTGATTTCTTTAATAATCCTAATGTTATTTATGGCTATCAGGCAGCAACTTTTCCTAATTTTGTAGTGTATAATTATGCTTTTCAATAATAGTGGAAAGAACAAATATATTTGGTAATTGTTACAAAATGATAAAATGTGAAGCTTTATTATTTTTCATTTCCTTAACACAGGTATTCATTAATTCTTTTAACAAAATTGATGTGTTTTCATTTTGTATTTCAAGTTGTGTAACACCATTATGTGGCTTAATGAAAAAAACAAAAACAATAGAGCTTAGGGTTTTATTTATGGATTCATTTTTTTAAAATTTACTTAAAGAAACAGAGGTTTTTTTTTTTTTTTTTTTTTTGCTTTTATATTCTTGATACATTGCTAATAGCTTTGTATTTTCCAATGTTCAATTAGTTCCCATATAGTTGGTGGTGCTCTTCTTTTTCTTGGTTTATATTCTGTTATTTTACTAGTGACAGAGTGGTGTTTACCTACATTTCTTTTACATCTTTTACAAAACCTCAATTTTCTACATGTTGACAACTTCTGACATCCCATACATTTTCTAAATTGTATGATGTAATGGATTTTTTCAAGTTAGTTACTGCATTCAGATATGTACTCTGTCTTTTCCTTAACTAGCTGATGTTTCTTTCACACAGTTTAAGGAAGCGAAGACGGAACAAGCCTGATACTTCCTTTTCCATATTCTAGTTTATTGTTCCGTCCTGGTAGTCACTGAACATGTAAAGGGTCATCTGAAATACCACTGAGGTTTCTGTTCAGCCTTCTTAGGGAATATAGTTCCATTTGAAATCTGAGCTTGCTTGAATTTTAATTCTTTTTAGCAGCTCACCTTTATCAACTGCTAAGATACTGGGGTAATTTCAAAGATGCTTTGGACGTTTTATAAGCACCTCCCGTGGTTAACTGCCATGTGCACTTAGGCATTTGTACTGTGGATCAAGGTTTTGTGCAGTCAGACCCTGCAGTATGACAACCAGAATGATGTAGCTGAACTGAGATGTTAAACCCCTTTGCTGATACCTGGTGGTTAGAATAAGAAAGCTAAGAAGTTTTTGAAGTTTTCATCAGTGCTTGTCTGGGCCTAAATACCTTTGGGTATCCTGCAATTAGGAGCCCAAGTCCTGCTGAGAGCCAGCTGTGTTTAAATTCCGCAGTGAGAAGGTGCCTCTCCTTCACTTGGTGCTTTTCAAAGCGTGTTGTCAGCCTCTGCGTCCATTTCAACTCTGCAGCAATCAGTGCCTTGGTGCCTGGTTAGATAATTTAAAACTGTTGTACTCTCTTTCATTTCTGATTTTGTACTGTCCATGACATACACAAATTTCTATACCACCATGCATCTACTAACCAGAAGACCTTCTTAGCACTAGGCCAGCTGTTTTGACAGGAGCTACTCAGGGCTCCACCCTTTCTTTAGTGAATGTCTGTGCCACTCTGTGTCTGGCTTACAGAAAGCAAGGTCGAAGGGGTGTGCTGTTTGAGACCCTAAAACAGAACTGAAAACTGGGGAACAGCATACCTGCTTCTGATTGTTGACTTAGCCATGGGTGTCTTTTCATAATGGCATTTTGCTCTCATGCGCCTTTCAGATAATGACTGTTTTCATAAAAGGTGTGTTAGATAATTTCTGGGCTTGTTTTACATTTCCTTACTGTGAGAAATAGAATGCAAAGAAAGACCTCTGCAATAGAGTACAAATTGGTTCTGGAGGCATGAAGAAATAAGAAATAATCCAATTCTAGTTCCTTAATATCCTAGTTCCTTGAATATTCTAGTTCCTGAAATATTATTTAAAACAGTCCCCTTTTCAGAGTGGCATACACATACCATACAGTTTTGCAGTCACACAGAATTCTTATTGTCCTTTATTATGATTCTCATAATATAGTTGCAACTTTGTCACCTATGTTCCCAAACCAACTCACAGCAACCCCGAGTTGCACTTATATAAAGTGCATTGCTATATTTAATGAGACTGGAATTCCTGCCTAGAGGTAAGTCTTTGATGCACTCTGACCTGCCTAGGTTTCCATTATCTGGGACTGTATCATTGTCTAACAGTAGTAAATAAAATAAGAAAATCAGTGTTGAGAATATTTGCTCAGTGAGCAGGGAAATCACTTCTGACAGCTAGAATATGCATTGAGCCTTAAGGCAAAGAAATAAACAAAAAAGAATATATATATATATATATATATATATATAAAAGAGCTTTTCTTTTCTTCCCAGTAAAATAAGGGAGGCTGATGGGGAAAGTACAGATAAAGAATGATAAAGAATGCAATTAGGTGGCAAGATGCATTATGTTGCCCAAAGCACACGTACGATTTACTTATAAAAAATTGTCAATTTAATTATGTTTATAGGAAGCCAGGCATGGGAGAGATAATTGATCCATACCCTGGCCAAAAGGAACTTTTATATCCATAACCATCAGTGGTAATTGGTTTCCTTTTCCTTAAACATTCATAGGGAGTTGCTGTTCTGTTCTGTAATTTTGTCACTTGCACGGCTCTGAATGAGGAGGTCTGCAGGGTAAAAATTCCATTTTCAGTCATTGTTTTTTTTTTCCTTTGTTCCTTTCCTTCTTCCTGCCCCCTTCTGCTTACCTAACTGCAGCTCCCGTCCTAGCCAGGTAGTCTGGCCAAAATAGCTCCTGCCATCTGGAGCAGTCACTGTGAACCTCTCGGTGACTTCCTCTCATTTGAAATGTCAGCTTGAATCTCTTCTCCCTTGCTTACTGCTCCTTAATTTTCTTTTCATTTTGTTATTCATTATTCAACAAGGTGACTGTGTTGTTTGATTGTGTTGATGTACAGTGTGCAGGAAAAATGTTATGCAGAAGGGAGCTCTGTGTTCTTCCTCCTCTGTCTTCCCCGTTATCCTAATCCACATCAGGGTCTGGTTGCTACTGATATGTCATCTCTCCTGTGAGAATTATCTTGCATGATGTATTGCAATTATATTTAGATTCAATACGAGTGCAGAGCTGTCTAAATTTTCTTAAAAAAAAAAAAAAAGCAAAGAAAATAAAATTTAGATGAGCTGTTATTTTTCAATTAGGATCTGTTTTTTCAAATCATTCCCAACATATTTTTACATTTTCAGATGTTTGGTGAATTGGTGAATTTTCTGATAATGAAACTATTTTTTTCTTTAATAATGGTTATTTCTGTCTTGTGTAATTAGATGGGAATGTCAGTTTTGTTCTGTTTTTAAATAAGCTACATTTATATTTATAGGGTTGTTTGAAATCATGCTCTAAGACTTTGATGGTGAAAAATTAGGAGCAAATTAAAAACTAATCCTTGCATTAAATTAGTTTAATGATTTTAAGACATTCTGCTGATTAAAAATTTCAATGTTTTAAGATGTTATTTTAGTGAATATTAGGATTAGGACAGAGGATGACACATGATTATAGATGGTCAGAATTGACGATACAAGGCTATTAGCAATGAATTTTCCTAATCAGAACATAAACAATGAAGCCTGGAAGCTTTTCCATACAGCTCTGCCAACAAAACAGAAACAAGCCTCCTTGGTTACTTGTGGACAGCAGTACCATGAGTACGAGATGGCCTAATTGCTCTAACGGAATGAAGAACCAAGTATTCTTAATAGACCTGTTTTCATTTGCATGACCTTTGAGTTATACATAGTATCGTTCACGTCTGTAGCTCAGAAATAATCATTTTGTTGAAAACCTGGGGGCAGCATGTATTTGTCCTGTCTTTTACCTACACTTTGGTGTTGTTAACATAGTGGACTTAATGCCTTGGATTGTAGCTGTTACTTCCAAAAAGAGACTTTTAGACTGCAATGCTTATCACTTACAAAGAGCTATTTCTGTTGCTAGCTTTCACTCCTATACGAAATCCATCTTTTCTGGGTCAAAACTTTTGATATCAGTATGGAATTAGGGGCAATAAAAGACCAAGGGAGGAGGTTGCTGGTGAACAAAGAATTTCTGTTTCCAGTTCCGCTTCTGGCATTGAGATGTTCTTGCTGAGGATGGGAGCTTCCTAGAGAGGGCTTCATTTCGGTTCTGTCTGGTGTCCAAATAGCTGCTTTGTGTCTGCATCCCTTCAGTAGAGAAGACTTCATTCATGTCCTTCCTATGGTTCTTTTTTCCTTCCTTTTTTCCTTTCCTTTTATCCTTCCCAGGGAAATGTAGGTCTGACAATGCACAGTCTAAACTTGCTCTGTACAGAAATGGGGTTACTTAAAGAATTAAGATCAAGACCTTGAACTGCTTTTGGAGCTGCTTGTGAGAGACTTGATATACACCTGCTGTGTCAAAGCAATGCAAACCTTAAAGAAAGCAGGTAGTCCCAGTTTGTGCTGTCTTCAGCTGGCGTGTCATCCTCACCTTGTGCTTCAGCTGAGATTATTTATCACTGAGGTGACAAATGCAGCACTGGCAATGGCCACAAAGCTGGCAAAGTGGCTGTAGCTTCCCAGGAAACTGGAAGAGAAAAGGAAAAAAAAAACTGTTTGTGACTGGTGTTGGTATAGCAAGTGGATATCTCATGTACCAGCTTGAAAAAACCTTCATCCAGTAGTTCTGGGGATCTCCACGTCTAGAGCTTGCAAACGCCAGCCGTGCACTGTCCAGCACTTGCTGCGTGTTGCGTGAGGGAGCTGAGCACCTCTTCCGAGGCTTTTGCTGCTGTAGTGTGTGGGGCTGGTGCCTGGCGGAGCTGCCTTGGGGCTTGCCAGGCTTGGGAAGGTGCTTGCCAGCAGGACAGCCTTTCACACTGCCTCCGCTGACCCAGGAAGGGCCGGGAGGGGCACCTTGCCTGGCGCTGCACCCACTGGGTGCACGGGGGCATCGTAGCTGTGGGCCACAGACCAGAGCAGCTACCAAACCAAGTTTTTCATAGTATAGGCAGTGGTTGGATGTTTCATTTTTTTACTCGTTTCCTCTTGGAACAAGGTCAAGAAGGTTATTTTTTCATTTGCTCTAGTAGTAGCTTTCTTTGCCCCATTTATAGCAAACCCTAAAGGAGTTAAACAGATAAGGAAATCCTGCAGCATAAGGAAGCTGCTTTTATTGTTATTATTATTTATAATTTTAGGTGCTAATTTTAAAGGAACAGTCATTTGGACGTGTATGATTACTTGTATAGAGACTCTTCCAACTATAAATCTGGAGCAGAATCTTCGAGCTTGAGGCAAAACAATTTGTCTGTCTTCTTGTGAGCCAGGTTAAATTGATTGTAAAGAAATGAACTGGGCATTTCTGACTGATTCGTTTTGGCTTAGGAATGCTATTTGAAAGATTGATAGTTCTGAGTGGGGAATAGGATGGCCTTTCGCATGTGTTATCTAAATTATTATTGGCGATTACACAAAGCTCATCAGCTTGCCTTGGCCTTTGTAAGGCAGTCATTTAGCAATCTGCAGCAGCTTACCGAGAAGGTTTTGTTTTATTGGAGTCTTTGGGCAGTCAGGAAAAATGTTTGCAAAGATGTCTGTTGCAGAGCAGATGGTAATGGCTGCAAAGAAGCAGGAGACTAAGAAAGCTGTCTTGGTCAGAATGAACCTTTGCAGAGTACCTTTTAAAATACTTTTGCATCACATTTATTCGCAGACCATTTCAGGTGTGGTATCCAGTATCCAGCTGGAGGAAGACCAACAGTTTTGAACTTGGCGCCTGTTTGTTCTGACAAGTGCAGTGCAGAACAGCATGTTTTTTTAGCTGCCCCAGTGCTGTTCCTTGCAGGGTGGATAGGAAGTGTAAAGTGCATTCATTATTTTCAAATCAGAAAGCAAACAGTGAATGCTTAATGTTAGGTATTAATACTAAAAAGAAAATATAAATAGTTCTCTTACTATCAGGACTGCAGTTAGCAGCTGATGATTATCTTGGAAGCCTGTAGTGATGGTGGTGCTGCAAACTACTGCTGCCCCTCTGCAAGGCAGTACTGCTCCATAGGCGGGTGGGCTGCGGGAGTCTTTGCAACCATCATGTGTGTGGAGCTTCGGAGTAACTTGGCCCACCTGCTTCCCAATGTGCCAAGTTCTTAATTCTTAATTCCATATTTTTACTTTGGATCTCTGAAAATGAGGATAAACATCCTTGTGATCATATTTACTTGTGACAGAAGACAGTGCTGAACATACTTATCTTTCTTCCACCACTGAACGTTTGCTCTGAAGGTTCGTGTGTCTGCTTTTATCGTTCTTGAAGTACACAGGATCCTCATGACAAAAGACTGGTGTCACTCTAAACTGAAGAGCGTAGGTGTGCCATTGTGCCTCTGATTCCCAGCTGCAAGAGCACCCTTGTCTATAGAGCCCTCCTCTTATTTTCCCACTTGTTCTTTCCTCGATTCCTATAAAACTCCACCATCATGACACAAGGTAGCAGGGGCACCATGGGGCAGGTCATTCGGTGGCAGCACAGTTTGTCTGTCAGTGCGAGGCGCTGCCTTTTAAATCCCGTGAGCTCCGGCTTTGGAGTGGCACTTCAGGGAAGCTGGGGGCTTGGCAGGAATCGGGAGCTGCTGCCACATGTGCAGGTGACACAGGGCTGGGCTTGTGTCACGGCTATCGAGGGAAGCTCTCGTGGCCTCAGGAGGCAGCTCCCAGCTCTCACTAGCTCAGGTGCTTACAGTCCTGCTGTCTGGGAATGCCAAGTGTGATTTGACATCCTTTTTCTCTCTGTCCTTGGGGTACTGTGGGTAATGTTAACCTTCCCATGTTTGGTCCAGTTTTGTGTATATATTTATTATTTTTGTGTGTATTTATTAGTTTTGTGTACATATTTATTAATATTCTTACACAAAAGCTGCAGTGCCAGTTCATGGCACTATCACGTATCAGTTCCACTTCAGTCACACCAAGCACGAACGCTAATCCAAGTTCCAAAACCAAATAAATGCCAAGAAAAAAAATTGTCACTTACAACAGAATTCTCTATTCAGTTTGTTTGTTTCATCCAAGCATGAAGTTGGATTTAAAAACTGCTCAGAAATACTGTTGCAGTTCGCTACTCAAATAGTGCTTTGGTAATGTTTACAGTAACGCAGCTGATCCATGGTGCCTTTTGGACATGTGCTGCCTTATGGGGCATCTTTAGGTCACTTAAATTCTTTATGCAATTTTGTAATTTTAATATATGTGTGAGCTGGGCATAGCTTATCTTGCTGCCATCAGGCAGGTGCTCCTGAGGAGAAGGTTCTGACTACCAGCAGTCCCAGCAGGGACCCGTGCTGTGGAGTGAGTAATCTTCATCCACCTTGTTAACTGGTCAAGTTCTGATTCTTATAGCTAATAGCGGTTTGCAGGTCTGTTTTTGTGTGTGCATGTGTGTGTGTTTTTGTTTGTTTGTTTCATCCCATGTTAAGTTTCCCAACCTCCTTCACTGGATCCTTTGCTCTTTCTTTGGGCTTAGTGTTCATTAGGAGCTCAGAAACAATACTTCCACTTTTTTTTTTTTTTCTTCCCTCTTGTGAATACATTAAGGGATTTGTTCTTTCAGGATTTTACCCCTATTACTTCCACGTGGATTTGAATTTTATTCCTTCCAGCTTAAATTTTTATAGGACCTAAGTTGAAATGGCCGCATTGTAAACTTACAGTTGGTTTGGTAATATAACATGTTAATGATATTATATAAACATATTTTTTTCAAGAAAACTTGTTTTGAGTGAAACCATTGCACTCGTTAATGAGAAATATTTGTCGCATTTCTGCTTTTCTGCCTTTTTTTATTTCTTTCAGTACTTATTAAAAGCATCCTTCTGAAACTTCTGAGAGAATATGCAAGTTTTTTTTTTCTTTAATTCAGTAACTGGAGCACAATTTAGAATGTCTTGGATGTGATTCCAAACCAAATTGAATGAGCATGAAATACTACATAGTCCTGGATTGAGTATATAGCTGTAATTATACTTAAGGAGTTTGCTGATGTTATGTGCTCCACTAGAGCAAAACTCCAGCCATGGATAAATGATCATTCTCTATTTTCCATGTAAGTCAATCCATAGGGACTGTGGAGCTGCTTCTGATGAACATGGTACTTGAAATTGTTTTTTGTTTGTTTCTTATCTTGTTCTTTGGAGAGGTTGCAATACTTGTTTGGATCACTTCCTCCCTTTTTTAACATAGTAAACCTCTTAAAAGGGCTGTACTTTGAGGGGTGGTGGTGTTAAAATTGTGAATTCACACAGGGTTGAAGCAATCTCCGTTACCTTCCCAAGTGACATTGCATTTTGCTTATTCTGGAAATCTTTTCTCTGTAGAAGATCTGCTTGGTGAGCAATGCTCACTCGTGCTTGGTGTCTCGCTCCTCGCTCTTAGAAACGTTGCATGGACAAGTGTCCAGGTGTCAGCACCGGCTGTCTGCCTGCTAAAAAGTGTTGCTTCACTGTCAAGAGATTTCCGCCCAACCAACTGGCAATGGTGATTGCTGTGTAGGGATACCCTTGGCAGGGAATTTTGGATTTTATCTATCTTGCTGCGCCTGTGTGACTTCTTTGCGTGCAATGTACTTGAGATATCAATTGTGTATTGTGTGTCTATTTCCTGCGGTTGTGGTTGTGCCCGAAGGTTATGGGCATGAGAACAGAAGGGACAGGGTACCCACCGTCATGCCAGGACCTCGCTTCCGTGAGGAAATGATGAGCTCAGCTGTCATCAATTTGAGCATGACATCAGGATTGGCTTTCCTAAGTGCATTGTGTAATGGGCACCTGCGTTGAGTTGCATGTTAATGCTCAGTCACAGAGGCCTGAAGGATCTTTTTGCAGCTCTTTGTGGTTAGCCGTCATCGTGGTACCATGAACCTTATGTCTTGGTGTGGCTTTGCTGTGTTGCCGCCCATGCCCTTTTCCAGCTACCGTGTGAGCCCGCAGGGGGCAGCTGCTGGAAGGGCTCCATGTCACCGGCTGCAGCGGTGCACTTTGAACCAAGTCAGTCCTGAGAGCAGGGACCTTTCCTCTTTCTCCTAGTGGCTTAGTTTTCTTAGGACTCTTTTTGAGGAAGATATTTTCAAGAGCTTACAGATATCCTTTGGAAATTAATATATCCGAATGCATAGATCCAGCTGAAGCTTCCTCATTCACGCGCTTTTTCTCCAGGCAAATGGGAAGCATGACTGCCCATTACAGGAAAGAAAAACTGGCTTCTTTCACTAGGATAGGTGTTTATGAGTTTATTTCATTCCTTTTAATGACTTCTATTCATTTTCCTGATGAAGGTGATGGGATTACCCGCCTGTGTGACTCACATGTCCACTCTAACCTTACACAAATGGAAACAAACCCCTGCCCGCCCGGCTCATGGCCCCCATTTACCTGCGTACGAAGAATCTCGTTTTTTGCCTATTAATTGGCAGCTGCTGCTTGTGTACTACAGCTTGTTTTAGGCAAAGATGGTTGGTTGTACGTTACATGCTAACCTATTTTCAGGAAATTATTACCAAAGTCCAAAATGCATCTGGAAGCTTTAAAATATCCTTAATTTTGCTGTGTTTTGATCTTTTGGATTTTACCTTCTTGATGCCTGACAGATTTATTTTATTTTATTTTATTTTATTTTATTTCCAATCCTCCTCCTCAATTTCTTTTTCTTCCTGCTTTTACATGCAACACTTTGCTTTCTGTTTTATTTTTTTAACCTGGTTTCTGTCCAGATGGAGAGCTTTATATATTCTGAACTGTCAGGTTTTATTGTGCTGCATTTTTAACAGCAAGGTCATTCCATAGGAAATTCTATTATTCGTGATGAAGGATAGGTGGCACTCTTGTTATTTTTGTTTGGTTTCCTGAAATAAATCAAGTGTATGCAACCTCTTAGTAAGATTTCCTTTTGTATTGTAAGTGCTTTAGAGGGAGTTCTTGAACATTGAAGAGGATTTTATTTATGTTTTTTATATGAACACGTACCTAAATTGTCTGAGCCTGGGACTCATTCACAGTACTCTCTGGGAAGGAAAAGGTGTTATTTTTCTGAAGACCTCAAGAGTGGCTGCTCAGCTGTATGGCACTGGCTAATTTTACATATATAATGCTTGTTGTATATTTACATACTGTTTCAGGAGACAAGAAAATCAACAAATACTTTAATGTTACTTCAGTTATTAGTACCCTTATACTTAGTAGTTTCTTAGTTTTTTGATAGAAGCATAGCTTTAAGTTGACGTGGTAATCATAGTACTATTGAATGAAAGGAAAAGGCATGTTAGCAACTGCTGAACAGTTGATAGAGCCTTTCTTTCTTAATCAAGGGTGGTAAATACTGGTTGCCTTGGTTCTATAAACTGACTGTAGAATTGCATAATTTTGTGAGCTTGAGAGTTTTCTCTTATAATGTAGAAATCTTGAAACATGAATAATACATGCTGATAGAGGTATGAAATGTTAGATATTTTCTGTAACAGTAGAGGAAAACTCATTTCAGTTCTATTGCATGTTTTATCTTTGACTGAGTGTGCAGCTAGGGACAGTTACATGGAAGTGTTTTAACCTTGATGCTTGAGAACTTCAATCCAAATAAAATCAGAGTCAATTTCATTATTACTGCTGGCTGACAGCTTCATATGGCTGAGGCAAAGTGATTTGGTGATCTCAGTCCAGTTCCTGTTGATCCATTTGTCAATCAATTAACTCTGTTATTGCTCTTCCCAGAAGAGAGCCCATGCTTGAAAGAAAAGAGGACGAGTAGAGTTGGAATGAGAAACTTAGAGAAGTTTCCATGCTGCCTCTCTACAAGACCATGAATCTCTTCAACACGGGTGCCTTAGTAGCTCATTGTTTTGTGACACATTCTTGCTGTGTAAACCCCTCTGTGATGGGGTCCTGGCTCGTCCAACACCACAGACTGTTCGGGGAATTTCTTGGTTGAAGCCTTCTAAATAGAACCATTCTGAACTAGTTAATGTCCTGCAAGGCTACTTTTGTCACTTCAGATAGAAAATTAAATAGTTAATGTGGAAGAAAAATGTGAACATTAGGGCAGCAGTTCAGAATGTGTTTGCTTGATTTTCCTTGAACAGCTGGTAGTAGGTGTTGCCCCCTAAAGCTAGGATAATGTGCATTGTGTTTCTGTATGTTTTGAAATGCTTTCATTGAGGTCCACAAGACGAGAGTGTGGTCAAGACTCTGCTGTGCTAGTGTATGGCGTGAACTCAGTTGAAACAAAATACCTTCTTGAAAGAGATTCCAATCTAGTTTAGATTTTAGATAGCTCCACTTTGAAATATTTTGTTAGCATATAGACACTGAGGAAAGAGTGCTTGATTTTCATTTTGATGGTTGTTGAATTCTGGAATTTAAAATGGATTGGACAATTTTTTTTTAAATATATATATATTTTTTAACGGGTGAAGAAAAATTTTATGACTTGGCTGTTTGTTTTACAGTTTATGTTCTTGGTGCCCTCCCATGTAATAATACAAGCTCATGTATTACTCATCCCTCCCTTTTTTTCTTCTCCAAAGTGTTGTGTTGTGTTTGTTTGTTTTGTTTTCTTTTTATAACAGTACAATACCCTGAAGTGTCTGAATTGAAGAGTCCCAAATAAAAAACTACTTCAGCGCAGGAAGTTTTCTTGTTGACTTAGTTAATGTTTACTTTCTAATGCTAAATCAGCTTTCAAGTTATTACATGCTGTTAAGGCAAAGAATTTTGTTTTGTAAAATAATACAAGTCTCAAATGGTGGTAGTTATTGAAGTTAACACTTTTTGCCCAACTGTGGGAGTGCTAGCATCTTTGAGAGATTCCAATTTTGGTTCTTATTTATGCTTGACATTTAATGTACTTGACATTCTGATTATTTTACACCTACGTAATTTCTTATAGCTCAAGGGATAATGACAATATTTTAAGCAGTTGTGAAGTGTAGCTGTATATTATTAAGCAGGTGCCACACTACGAATGGAAGGAAAAAAAAAAGCCTAAAACATTTCTGGAATCATTTTCTTGTGTTGTGTATCTCCGGGTCAACTGTGGTTGTTCATCAGCTTGTTTAGCTGTGCAACTTGGTTATTTGTTTTGTTGTAAGGAAGATAGTCTTACTAATATTTTTAGTTACTTATATATGCGTGTGTGTGTATATGTATGTGTATAAAACACATAATGCTGGGCTGTGCGCTTATGTTGTGTCCTTTGAGGTCTGGGGTGAAACATTATAGTAACATGTTTCTGAGTAGTTACTCAGAACTTACATTTTTCCTAAAATTTGGATTAAAATAACAATGTAAAGTAATGTACTCTCTATGAAATTAAGGCCATTAAACCAAGCTCATATATCTATAATGTACGCTCCTGTTATGGCTGATCTCAAAAGCAGCTGTCTTATCTCTTGGTTTATAAATAATCAATAATAATATAGATAATAAAGAATTATGTAATAATTTGTGAGAAATTAAAGTATCATGGGAGGGAAAAATGATTTGCTTGATTGGAAGTTTAAGGTCTTCTCTTCTCCTATTTACCAAACATAATTTTGTTAGCCATCTTTGCTGAGATGTATTCTCATGTAAACATGGCGATCCCTGAAGTCACGTAAGATTTTAGGGTCTTTCAAAGAGGGTAAAATCGATGTCGGAGAAAGAAGAAGTAGACGGAAACTGGTGGCAACGCCGTTTCTTAGAGAAGTACATTTGGTGGTCACAGTTTCCCCATTTAACGTAATGGGAGTTTTGTGTTGAGTTTAATGTAATTGTAAGTAAATTGGCTGCGTGAGGTGTGATGAAGAAATGTTAAAATACTTTATTTTACAGAACCATGCATGGAGGATTTAAGCACTTACCCAAGTCCTCACAAAACACTTGTCATTTCCCAGCAAGGGGTCCTTGAAGCAGCCCTGACTGAATGCATTATAGGAATGATTTTTTTAATCTTTATTTTGCAATCTTGCCACCTGGTGGTATACTTTGGCAATAAAGGCCTGGCTAAAAACCTGTGCTGAGTGATATTTACCTTAGTAGGCAAGGTTTTAAGAGCAGACTTTAAGACTGGATTATAATTAAGTTCTTGGGTTTTAGCGTGCAAATTCATTGTGTTCTTCCATTCCAGCTCTTTCCATCTTTGTCACTGTAATGGCAAAGTGGTTTCTGTAAAATTGCTAGAAAGTGACTGGAAGTCTTCATAGTGCACAAGACCAAAGGATTTATTTGGAGTTAATTAATGAATGCACATACAAACACACACATTTACCTCAAGAGTACAATTGGATTCCAAATTGGTTGAAATTTGGAATACAATTGCTTCCTCCTTGTGTCAGTGTCACATGTTAGGTGCAGGGTAAGGTCTGTGCATGCCTTTGAATTAAACCTGTTTTCCTTCCCACTCCGATTTCCACAGAAATGAGGGAAGAGAAAATGTAGTAGTACTGTGTGGTTCTAGAACGCTTAGTCCTATGAACCTTATGAACCTTAATCCTCAAAATAAAACTAGATATGGTTTGAAAAAAGATAGTGTCCAAGTCCTGAAATTCCTTCATAAAATTATGTTAAGCTGAATTTACCTAGAATACTCAAAGGGTGGTGTTAATCCTGAAATAAGCACCACAAATTGAAGCAGTATGAAAGTTGAATATTTTTGAATGGTTTATGCTGTCATTTAGATGTAAAGACGGGACTGAATGCATTTGAATGATCCTCAGGACCTGGTATCTTTCAAACCTAGTGCCAAGAGGACTGGGGAAGCTAGCTCTGTGATGCCAATCCAAGATGAAGCAGATGTGGGTTTACTGGTGTCTGTGTTGGGAGACCCTCATGGATAATAAAAGGTGTTTCATGTAGAGTTCAAAGGGCATTAACTATCCAGTGTTTGCAAGCTGAAACTTTGTAGGTCTGCCTTTATGGTGTAGTGTTACGTTCGCATACAGAACACTCACGTCCAGCACAACCTCTCTTCCTTGTCCAAATGCTGCCTGTGGTTTTACTGCACCTTCTTGGGGATCTGTTGTGGAAAAAGGCAGAATGTCATTTATTCATGGCGACTTCAATGTGCAAACTCTAAGACCTCTCAGATACTCACTTGCAGGTTCTCCTGTCACACAGACAGCAAGGAGAATCTCGTGTCCACCACCCCTCTCTCCGTCTCCCCTTCCCTCTCACTGGCAGCCACAAACAGCCCGCTGCCACTGGGGCCCCTCAGCTCTCAGCATGCAGACCGCCTGCCATCCTCTGCAGCCCCTCTCCGGTATGAGCCCATACAGCACAAATAAAACATTGCTCTGCATTTGCAACTCTTCCTGCCCCTCTCTGATATGAGGCAGAGCAGCAGATAGCAAAGCTATCATGACAAACACTGTCTTTTTTGCTGTGAGCCTTTTCATTCTTACCTGTCTCTTGGCTTTCAGCTTCCCCTTCCCACTTTCAGCCCTTCATCCTCATCCTCCTGGTTAATGTTCTGCATTTGTCCCGTAAATGGTGAATATTAATAATGTTGAGTAGCTATTCCAGAGCAGCTACACAACTTGAAGTGCTGAAGGTTTAGACTTGTCATCTTCAGTGTGCAAGCTATTTTTAAAGATGATGGAAATTACAACCAGTTGAGAATCGCCTGTCTGCACTAAAAGTACTGTTTATTTATATATATATGCAAGAGGCCAGAGTTTTACTAAAGCTACAGCACTGATAAATGGATAAGGGTGAAAAACTCTGGGAGCTGAGGCTCATCATTCCAAGCTGTTAATGTAGATCGTTGGTCAAAGAACTTTTTAATCACGTTATTTTACTGCATTATGTCTGTAACTATTTATGACACTGGCTGTTTGCTCTCAGTTTTGTGGGGTATCCTTTAGATCAATCCTCTTGTTTGTTCTATTAATTTGTTTAATTCTCTGGGGTTTGTCAAGTCTAATTATCTCTTTTCTTTCTTCCAGTTTTGAAATCAAGATTGATTAACCAACTCAAAAAGACCCAGCTGGTTATGTGACTTGGAACCCTGTTTGTGAAGCACTCGTTCATTTTTACAAGACGACAGTACTGTATGTTGTTTTTCTTTCTCCCAAAATTCAAGTTCAGCTGTTGTAATGTAATAGAAATCCTAGACAATAGAAATACAAAATTCCGGAGGAATTCAACTCATATTGGTAAATAAGATCTTGATATTCATTTCAGTGACACCAGATTAGAAATACAAGTGTTTTATTTGCCTTACCATATTACTAATCCTAGTTTTTTTCCACATAACAATGCTGCTTACGGTTTCACATCATCTAAGGAGAGCTTCCCATATTCTGAAAGATCAGTCTGCTTTCTCTTTACATTGCATTGCATAAAGTATGGGATTAGTGACTGTGACAAATGTGTTTGAGCACTCGACTGCATTGAAAACGGATTATGTAATGGCCAATACTGAACCACCATGCAGGAAACATGAAGCAAATGCAGAGAGAGATTGCAGTGTCACTTGATGACATCTACACCAAGGTAGCTCCAGTGGAGCTATTGTTTCTCTCCCAGCACTCCAAGATTTTGGACTAAATAATGCTTCCTCTCTACTTAATTTATTTTCCCACTGTTAAAAATCTGTTCTTTATAAAAATGCACCTTATTTTTTAATTGCAAAAGAAAATTGCACAGATGAAGTATCAGCCTTATAGTCTTAACCTCAAGCGTTGGAAAGTATAAATGAAAGTTCCAGCAGTAACATTACACGGCTTAACACTTTTTTAACTTAAGAACTCTATTGCATAAACAAAAACCTTATAAGAGTAGGGGAATGTTAAATACAGGTTTGTTACAATGCACGTCATCATATTACATGTGGTATGAATCCTACCTTTTTCTTTTCCAGTTCCATGAAACTGTTATGCCTTAACAGTGACTTTTCATTTCTGTAATTAGTTTTCTTTGTTAAATTTTGGAAACACTACCTTTACATTATGCTTCACTAAGACTAGCAGGAATTCAAGCCACTCTGTCAGGTACAGAGCAGCACCAAGTTATTTCAAGCATTACTTTAGTTATAACCGCATGAGAAGTCAGGCAGCTTGGATTGGATGAGCTTTATAAACATGTTAAATTGAAGTTGCACAGTTTGCTCTGAATGTATGAAAATTCTATTATTTTCTGAATGAAATGAAAAAGCATGTATTTCTTCTTCTTTTTTTTCTGTTGAATAATAAGTAGTTCAAATGTGTTGTAAGTGGTGATACAGTAAATGTATAATCCGCTGTTCCATTTAATACCTCTCTTGTTACTAAAGACTCATTAACCAAGAAGGGAAAATAAGGTATAATGTTCAAACTATTATAGAAAAAGGGGAAATAGCACTCACTATCTACTAAATTAAGTTTAGTCTTATGAAATAGTAGAATCAGTAAAGAAAAATTAATAAGTATTTACTCTGAAATAGACTTTTATGCAGTGAAGTATAGGGTTACTTCTAATTTTGATGATTACAAGGAGATGTCTGGGCAAATTTGCTTTATGACTGCAATAAATATATTGCAAGACTGCCCTGTGGTTTGAGGTATCATTTTCCTAGGACGCTGCTTCTTCTGAGGGATGTGCAGAAGTAAGCAGACTTAAAGATTGATCTGAAAAACACGAATAACAACTGCACAGAAAAAAAAAAGGTGGAGGGGGTTTACATTTTCTGTAAGTAATTAAGGAAGCTTTCCATAGTATATAGCTTACATTCTGTATAGGTGCTACAAAGAACACTGTAAGAGTTAGCTTTAGATAGATTACCTATCTGCTTTTATATTGTATATCAAAAAAATGAAGTAACTTGTATGATAAAGTTTATAAAAAGCACTATGTTATACAGAAAGGCTCTTGCACAACTTTAATGTATTCAAAACAGGATGTGATGTTTGTACGGATAGAAATATTCAAGGATTTATGCTTTTGTCTCTAATAATTTCCAAATGAATTTCCACTAGAGCAATAGCATATGTATTGTTCTCACATACATGTAAATATTAATTGATAGGATCTTTAACTGAAACTAAATCAGAATGAAAATATGGTCATAATGACTGTGGCAATTGTAACATTAATGCTGAGAACACTGCACTAACTTCAGTACTTTTTACTGACATCATTCCTTTTTGACTGCAGTAGTTTGTCACTATTGCTTTAATGAAGGATTTTAATGGGTGCTGTAGGCTGTGCAGACCAAATAGTGTGCTTGTCTTTCAAAATCCTAGAGATCAAAGCTACACATTTTTCAAAAACTCTCTTAAAACAAATCATCTGCAACACTTGTCTGTCAGATGTTTAAACATCTGTAAGAGACAAAAAGCTAAGATGGACTAGGCAGGGAGCTTTCTTAGCCATTCAGATATTTAAAAGTAAATAAATAAATTCCCACACAGAACTTTTTCCTGCTATTCACCCCCCCCCCCCCCCCCCCCCCCCCCCCCGGCCCAAGGAGTAAGATCATCAAAATACCATCGTTTTGCCCATTCCTTAGTGTTTTATGCAATAGTCTTCATTTATGTTGTGGAAGGCAAGCTGCCATGCACAATCACACAACTTAGTGTGCCTGTAAAATGAAACAAACAAACAAAAAACCAACAAAAACTCCTAAAGAATGCTTTGTCTTTAGCCTCTCAAATACCCTTTTTGAGAGATGCAATGGGCTTATGGTCTAACTCTACCCAGATTTCACTGTTGTTTAACCTGCCTCAGAACTGGAACTGAGGTTGCATTTACATAAGATGTTTGTTTCCATTGATGAACATCAGTACATGGTACTGTTCTGGTTGTGCTAGGTGTTAATACAAGCTTCAGATAACACTAAACAGGACGTAATGCTGATTTTTTTGTGGGTGTCTGGTGAGGCCACAAGTTCACAAGGATTATTTCTTCCTTACAAAAGTCACAGAGGTAATTGCAACTGTTGTCCTCTCCCAAAGGTATTCCTTTATGAAATCATACATGATTTTGCTTGGTGGTTCTTGTCGTCTATCTAAGTCATTAAGGGAAATACTTCAGGCTGCTATGTTATTTCTATACTTAGTAGAAATTGAATGCCCGTCATAATTGAGAATGATGAAGCTGAAGAAATGGCTTCATCTTCAGCACCAAATACAGCCATGCCTGCATTTCGCTGTCAGGTCTGTGCACGCAGGCACTAGCGAAGCCACTGAAACTCTCTTGGCTTTTCAAGTAATTATTGTGACCTTTTGCTTTTGTAACTTATTCTATGTTGGAGGAAAAGAGCTGTAAGAGCGAAGACTAGTAGTCTCACTTTATTGTATTTCTTCAGCACAGCTAAGATGGGCACAAATTGTACGCCAACTCATCCCTAATGATCATATCTATGTCAACAAAGTTGATTTCATAGGCTTGATGTCAGATAGTCCTGTCCACCGGTTTCTGTATTACTTTTTCTGGGACCATGTCCTGTGTTTTGAAGGGGAAGAGGAGTCTGTTCTGTTTCCTTTCACTTGTTAGAGGCTGGTATGGCGTTATTCATTCAGAAGAGTTATGCAGAAGTAGAGTGCTCCTGTGCCTACCAGTACCTGTGCAGTTATCTCTTTTTTTGTACAACTAAATGAAAAATAAAAATATCCATGCATGTCTTTGAACTCTCCCTCCTTTGAAAATCTGACCTCCCCTAATTAAATAACCTTTTCCTACTATGTAAAGTCAATGACATTTTATAATCATACAACTTGTACTTAGTTTCAAATTTGTCATTTTGAGAGGTCTGTAGAGGTAATATTAAAAAATAACTATATTCAGTGAGAGGATAACAGTAGACAATATCTAACTCTTGCTTAGGACTTCTCGCCAGTCAGTCCTGAACTGGTACGGGTTATGTCACATCTGTTTTGCAGGTAATGGAAATGGTGACCCTGAGAGATTATGTGGCGTGTCTGCGCTATGCTATTTCCATCTCTTCTGTGCTGGCTGTGTGACTGAACATCACAGTAAAATATCTCTCTAGAGCAATACAAACAGCTCCCTAAAGTAATGATATTTTAATGTAATAAAGTTAAGGAAAATTTTTAGTTGAAACAAAAATTTTGATGTGTTCCTGCTGCATTTCTTACGTCTGTACAGTGCTTGGAATTCTGCATGTTGTATGTGCTGTTCAAATCATTTGGTGCTTTACATTTTTTTTCTTGGTAGGCTCTTCATGCTACAGATTTTGTAGGTCTGTTACTGGCTTTCTACTGACTTATATCTGTTCCTAGCTCACAGAGCCCAGGTTAATGCCTTTTTACTGGTTTCCCTTCAAATACAGAACATTCAGATGTGTAATTCTTTAATATGACACCACAGAGGGTTGAGTACAATTCACATGCTAATATATAGAAACTAAATCTCACATAGGAGATGTGTTCTCGTTTGTCTTCATTCACTGTATTTCAGAGGCTATGTGCCAAACCTTGCTTGACAAATACAGCATACTACATTTACCCCTTAATTCAGAGGGTAAATGCCTTTTTAAAGGTAAAAATCCTTCATCCTTGCTTAATTCTTTTGATCCTATGGAAGAGCAAAGGTTTTCATTTATGACCCCACCTGTGCCTACTTTGCTGATTACTCCACTTCTTACTGATTCCTGTGTTAAATTTCCCTTTTTCAGGGAGAAACTGCAAAGTGAATACATCCAGCAGAGACAGGACTTTTAGATTTTTTTTTTTTTTTTTTTCTCCTGCCCCAGCTGAAGAAGTCACCTCAGTGGCTGTGGTACTCTTCCCTCTCTTTCAGTTTGCCCTGTAAGTTTAGCTCCTAGTTGAGACCAGGCTTAGCTCTTTAAACAAAACAACAGTTCCTTTTTTTTTTTTTTTTTTTTTTTTAAGGCATACATTTTGCTAGTGCATCTCATTTATCTGCTTTAAATTTTTAGTCTGCATTTTGCCTGCATGGCCTTTAGAGTTCCATTCACTTGACTGAATTGTGCACTCTTACAAGAGCAAAGTAGAAAAATTCTCCATTTGCTTTCAGTTTGATGATCTAATCATCGTCTATTGAATTCCTATCCATTTTTCCCCTGGAGAGTTCATCTAAGCCAGTAATATTAATACCTTTCTTGAATGGTTCTTTGGCACTTGCCAGTTTTGCAGGGTTGTGTAATCCATCGCACTTCCTACATCTTTCCTCAGGCTGGTGAGTCATTTAGGAAAGCAGGGGAAATGGGAGGAGAGTTTGTGTCCGACCCGCAATTCCCCCTTGCTGGCCACCCTCCCCTGGTCATCCTGGCCACGCTGTTGGCCTGTGCAGGGCCTGGCCTTGGTCTTCTCTTTGGACTCCTCATTTCTTTGCACCTTGTGTGTCTCTTCAGTGTCTTGAAATGCAGGTTTTGTACTGGCTTCTTAATCGCGATCCTTGTCATCCCCTCTTTGGATGGACTGAGTGACTTATTCTTAGGCCTCATGTTAGATTTCTCATTAATCTCTCCCTGCAGATGTCGGTGCTTCAACACCGAGTGAAGTGATGCTTTGCTTTTTATGTATGCAAGCAACACATGGTCTGCAACCAGCTACTTAAGCTCACAAAATATTTAAGAATATGTTTGAATGCAAGGTCTTACAGAAAATGCAAATTTATTACTTACTGCTTTTCACTTGATTCTCATGATAGATTTCTGGAGAGTGCTCCGAGGAGGGTTTTTTTGGTGCTATCACTACTTTTCCTTCATGCTTATGCTAATTTTCTTTCTTTGCTTGAGCCCCATAACACTTGTTATCGGTAGCTACAATTTCCTGCCACCTGTGGTGGAATATATTTCTTCATTATGAGCTTTTTGCTGCTTTCTCAAGTTTTATTTTTGATTAGCTGCTATGGAATTTCTACATATCATTTGCTTGTCCTGCAAAGCTTAATCATCTGATAGCTGGGAAAATTGCTGCCTCTGGTTGATTTTACTTCGGCCCAAATCACTTGGTGCCTGTTCCTGGTACCAGTACTGAACTGGTATGAAGTTCAGCAAAGAAAATGTGGAGGAAAACTCTTTTTTGTGTTTTGTATTTTTTTTTCCCTTGAAATGAAAGAGCGCTGAAAATGCTGAGGCCCAGTTCAAAGCAATTTAACTGAACGGAGGTGGAATTCAGAATAGATCACAGCTTTTTATTCTGAGTTTGATAAATGTTTTCTTAATGTTGTTTGCAGAACTTCTGTATTTTAGAACCTTATATATATATATTGTGTGTGTGTGTATTTTTTCTTTTGTGGGAGGGGAGTGGGGGGAGAGGATGTTAGCAGAGGTTTACCACTGTGAATCCTCCTGCCCAGATCAGAAGAGGACCATGAATTACACCCACTATTGGATTTATAAATGCAAATATGTCTTGCTGTTGCCCATTAAATGGACATTTCCATCCCTGATTTAAAAAAGGAAAAAACAAACCAACAACTTTTTATCACAAGAACAGCTGTCCAACCACCTCATCTATATCAGGTAGTTCCTCCTCTCTATCACTATCATCTAAAACAAGGATTAAGGCCAAGGAAATATTAGAGGCAGTGATTAAAAAAAACATATGTGTATATGAGAGGCACTTGTAAATCATACTGGATTTCTAGCGTCAAAAGAGGGACTTGGCAATAGCAGATCTGTAGCTTCAGAGCTGTAGGAGGAAAGAGAAAAAATGGTTTTGACTCTATGCTGAATTCTGCTGGAGCAGCTGGTGCGAGCTTCATACTGGAGGTGAACTGATACCCACAGGTAAAGCTGCTGCTCTCTGGCATGCGTGCCTGGTTAAAAAAAAAAAAAGAGCCAAGAATAACTTTCTATTTATTCTTTATTGATATTTTTATCCTTACTCTTTCTAACCAAACCTAGCCTCTAGGCTATAAATTGCAACTTAAGGGAGATAAGTCCATATAAGTCTTTATAAACTGTTTCTGTTAGGTATTCATGAAATAGCCCACTGAAAAGGTTGTAAGAATGACCTCAATGAGTTCCTCCTGCCCCCACTCCTCCACTTATGTTTTTGGTGCCAAACCTTGATGCCAAGGAATTCTTCCTCTCTCCATCATCCCCCAGGTCCCCAGAGAAATAGCACGCAGCCTTGCTGGAGTAGTATGATTCACCACTGTAAATGTCTCTGTCAGTCTTACTTGAGAAACTGCACTGAAATGGAAATGAAATCTGTGCCCAGCGGGCATAGACATAACTTTCAGCAACTAAACTCTTTCTTCTTTTTCCTTCCTTGTTTCTTTAAGAGTGCATGCTTTTCTACATGCCAGTGTGCTTTATGGATGAGATGAAATGAAAAAAAAAAGCATATGCTTTGCAAGGTGTCAAGATTAAGGGTGATGCTGAACTGTTTTTGTTTTTCTCATAAGCTTTTCTCTAAATCCCATGAGGTAGCATTCCTGAAAATAAGCAAATAGTTATATACGGTTTCTGATGAGGGTCAATAGCAGATCCTTTCTTTGTGGAAGGAGTTTTAGTAACAAGGGAACTTCTTGTTTCTGTAACCACTTTGTGAGAGACTTTCTGGGTCAGAAGTTGCATCTGAAGCAGAGTTCCTAATGGTCATGAGTGAGTTGTCTGCATTCATTAGAGAACCACTGGGTGTTGAAGAGAGACTTGATAGAGCTTGGTTGGTGGATTTTGCAGGTTAGTGGGATTGCCTTTTGAGAACAGATAAGAGTAGCTAGAGACTCCTGAAAATCCTGGTAAATGAGCAGTTAAGCCAGACAAAGAGCATCTGCCGGACAAAGGCATCTATACCATGTCCAGGTAAATGGGTTGGGGAGACCCTTGCAATGAATTGTTGCTTGATACAACTGTGGAAGAAAAAGGGGTTAGAAAAAAAAAAAAGGATGATGCAATCAAATATAAGAGCCATCATGATAGTTTTAGTGGGTATTTTAGAAAAGAATTAAGGCATGGCAAATTGGGATTTACAAAGACTGAAGTGAAAGAGATTGCAATAGTTAAGACATGAGATTATTAAGGATCAGAGAATTTTCTATTATGGTTTTGTGGAATTTGAATTAATTTTGAGAAAACATGCACCAGTACAAAGAAAAGTTAAGGAAAAGGGGAAAGGAGGAGAGAGAAGAAAGCCCTGCAAGCCTGAAAAATCATTTTATTGCAATCTGTATGTGAAAGAAGAATGAGAAAAATAGAAAATCCTCTGAAATAATCATAATCATTTAAAATATTGAGAATGTAAAGCAAATGTTAAGCCCTCCCTTTAATGCTTTTATACGTGTGAATACACATGGGAGTTTGTGTGCCTGTTTGTATATATACTATTGTAGTTCATCACCAGCCGAGGTCTAGTAAGGTT
This sequence comes from Cygnus olor, assembly GCF_009769625.2. Taxonomy (NCBI): domain Eukaryota; kingdom Metazoa; phylum Chordata; class Aves; order Anseriformes; family Anatidae; genus Cygnus; species Cygnus olor. The sequence continues at coordinate 5,636,473 of NC_049178.1, read as the reverse complement.
TAAAACTTGCTTAAGAAAAGCTTCGGTTGTTTTCCATCTGGAGTCTCATTTTAATCCTTTGATTTTGCTGCAGAAGTCCTGACCTTTGTGATGGTGCTTCATTTTTTTCATAAACTTTGTATGCCACAAGGCTTTTATTAATTCTGTAGTCAAATTTGAGTAAAATAGGTAATGTTCATACTACAAATTTAAACAAACAAGCAAACATAATCTAGATTACTTTTTATCTTTGCGTTCCTACGCTGCATTATATTTACAATTGCTGTCTCTTGTTATAAGGCATTTTCAAAGTTTTTGCACTGGCAGTTCAATCCTCATCTTTTACAAGAAGTTGGAAACTGGTATGAATGATTCATTTTAAACTGCTATTTTAGTGGTGCACGCATCGTCTTATATACAATTTTACATAAAACGGATGGGGAAATGCTAGTTTATATACCTCCTCCACCTATCTATTTAAATGAAAATGCATAAAACTTGAACAGGGGAGTCATTTGGATGTATTTGGAAAGAACATACTTAAAAAATACAGTAGGGAAAAACAAGGAGAGAGCTCAGGAGCCGTGAATGGTGATCAGCTGACTGCAAAACGGAGGAAATTCCATGGGCAGTCTCAAAACTCACCCTTGGCTTTAAGCCCCAGATGTTTGCTGTGCCTGAAGACAAAATAATCCAAGCCAGCTAAAATAGAATTAAAAAATGCAGCAAGGCAAAAGATAAGATCTACATATGTTCACACACTTTTTTTTTTCCTTTTCCTTTTCCTTTTTTTTTTTTTTTTTTTTTTTTTTTACTTGTTTGGAAAGATGGAGATGAAAGGTAGAGGACAGATTCTTCATTAGTGCTCATGGAGTAGAGCTATATGGGGGTGAGATTTCTGGGAAAAGACAATCAGAAAAGTTCAACTTCTTATAAAGTGTGACTTTTTAAGAAAATCTACATCTTGCATTGGTTTATAGTCCTTTTTATTAATGTGGGTAATGGCTTGAGTTTGCTACTAGTCTGTTATGCGTTGTGTAAAAATTCAACATCACAAGGAAAAGAAAGTACCATAATGATAATGTGACAGGTATTTCTAAAATACATAAGCACAGTCCTAAAACTAGAATGCGTTTATCCTTGTGTATAATTAAAATAAAGTAGTATATTGAAAAAAGTTTGGTATAGCTTTGAATGAACAGTGGTTGAATTTAATTAAACTTTATGACAGTGGATTTTGTTCCTCATTGATTGCTGAGAAGTAATCCAAATTTCTCAATGCAGAAAGAAGTAATGTACAAAAAATATTATTTCAATTATCCGGTTTTTTAACTTTTTCACTCAAACTATGAAGGAATATAGTTTTAAGGGTTCAGTGTAATCTCTCTACAACCCTGTTTTTTTGTTTGGTTGTAGGCTGTAGATACAAATCAGGCAAAAGTCCTGATGAAATAAATGAAGTATACGCATTTGCACAGTTTGACCAGTCAGTTACGACTATTTATTTTTTTGTGAGCAGATGGTAGTTCCAAGTCTGTGCAGAAATATTGTCATAAGTATTTCCTTTAGTACTCTTTCTGTTCTAATTCTTTTCACAGCTCTCCTTCTTTCAGGACATGTTTGCTGTTGGAAATATGTGTTCTGACAAAATATTTAAAGGTGAACAAAGAGAGAGGGAGCTCAGAGAAAGGAATAACTCTTTTTCTTCTTAGTGTGAAAGTGACTGGTATACTCGGTGTGCTCCTGTGTTTTGAATGATGATATATATAAAGAGCCTAAATGGATGAAAATTTGGATTTATAAAAAAATGTTTCCTTATCTTTCCTGCACTATTTCCTGTTATAATATTGGTATATTTTTATATCTGGATTTAAACTGCCATTAAAAAAATGCCCAATAGACCATCTTAAGAAAGGTAAATCCTCTGTTTACTTGGGGCGGTATGTGAAAGGAAGCTGCATTGCAGGTAGAATTGGAGACACCATGGTGAATGGTGGGAGAGAGTAGCCTAATTTGCAAAGGCTGGTCTTTCAGTTACGATTTAAGGTGAACAGGTATTCAAGTTTCAAGAGGAACTGGTCTCAAGGATGATCAGCTTTGTTGTTGTGCCTGTCTCCAGTTTGTGTTTATCACCTGCCCATAGATAGGCAATATTTTGCCTTAAGATAGATTTTTCTTACAATAATGCTTTATTGAAATGAAGGAAGTATTACCAGTAATTTTATAAGGCCAGCCGAATGGTGTTCTAATTCACTGTTGTAGTTCACAATATTTATGTAATTTCATTAAACATCCATACCTCTTAATTCCTCATTAAACTGAGGATAGCTACTAAAAGCAACTTAGTTTGGAGAAAAAGGATTTCTGTCAGGAGATCCCAATGATTCTCTCCGTGTCTTAAGAATAGTTACTGGAAATATTCTGCTATTTTTCTGCCTCTAATTTATAAATAAATTTATAACGTCCTGCTGTAAACTAGAGTGTAGATCGTTTGGTCCCATGAATTTTGATAGATAAGACAGAACTGACCACAATACTACTTGCAGACTTGGAGTAACTCTGAAATTCAGGAGTTAACAGCTCTTTCCAATACATCTTCAAAATTTCATTTTTGTGATATTTTTGACTATTTTTAAAGTAGTCCTTTAATTCATATTCAAAAATAAAAGAAGGTTCTCCTGGAATAAATTCTTAATATATGCAAACTGTTTTACAGGGAAAACTCGTGTTACAAAAAGACATATCTTTTACTGCAACTGATTTGAAAGAGCAGGAGGTTAAAAATCTTCTAACATGTTTTTGAAATCTGCATGTCAGCACAGAGCATTTCAGAAGGGCTGCTGGGACTCTGTGAAAGTCACATTTCTCTTTTGATTTCAATTTTGTACCTAGAAAGGATTAGAATATATTAATTTGAGTTGATGGTCAAATGGAAAATATTTTTAGAATGTAAGATGCATATCAGAAAAGATACGCACTCGGGAATATGGTATAAAAGAGTCCTTATATTTTTTTTTTTATTTTAATTTTTTATTACTATTATTTTTTATTTTTATTTTTTATTTTGTGTGTGTGATGTGGAAAAAAATTACCAAAGTTCTTTCTATCTGCTATGCCGAATTTCTGCATTTTATTTACTACTGTTTGGTGCAAAGTTATTCATGACCTTGTTCCCTGAAAAATGCTGAAAAGGTATTTGAAATAGCAGAGTCTCATCTGAACAACAGCATAATTTCCTAGAAACCAATATTTAGCCACTGATTTATTTGCTCATTCTGTCTTTCCATCACCTATTATTTTTCCAGAGGTGCTTTCTCTTGATTGTGACCTTGCAAGATGACAGATTAATTCTAGTGATTAGGAATTTGTGCGGGCTGCTACTCAGCCTCGTCTGTTACAAAACACACTATAATACATGATATTCTTTAATTCAATTTAAAGCAGTTTAACTTTGAACAACCAAAATTCAGATGCAGGGGAAGCTTTGCAAGCTCATCCATCTTTTTCTTGCTCCCTGCTCCTGTGTTCAGAGAAAACTTTGAGAAATCTGAGCAAACTTTGCCTCTCGTCTCTTGCTTTCACCTGCCAGGAGGAGCTGCCCAGTGTGAAGAGCCCCAGTGCAGGTTTGTGGGATGTGCAGGGGCCTGTTAGAAACTTGGCAGTGCTGTGTTGAAAGCAGCCACCTCGCACCTGTCTCCTCTCCCCCAAGCTTCCTAGCTGCGATTTAACTGCTTAGATCTGCAAACATGGGTGGGCCATTTCTTTGACTTTTGGGAAACTGTTTTCCTGTCACTGATAGTAGTGTAGCAATTTTAAAATGGGACTTTTAAAATCAGAGTTAGGGAGCCTTTTAAACAGTTTTGCAGCCCTGGTGGAAAAGGCTGCAGATTTTGCAACTGACCTGTTTTTCTTTTTTAACTGATCTAACAGTGCTTCTAAACACATGGTGCAGTGGAAGATATTAACAACTGGGAGCACGTAACTTCAGTAACAGTACAAATAAAACATATTGGGATAATCTCAACTATTTGCCACATGACAAAAACCAGTAAAAAGCTGTGATAACTGACCAGAAAATGGGGCTATAATTTCTGAGAGACACAGAAAACTTGCTCTTTGTCCCTGTGCAAAGCCCATAGTTTCCTGGGAAGAAGTGATTTATGTTTGATTTTACACGGCAAATAAGCACTACGCATAGATGTTCTCCACTGGGGCACTGCAATTCGGTTTCATAGCTTGAATTTAGAGAAACTCTGTGGTCAATGAGGAATCATTAGCAATAGAATAATTTCATCTGGTGGAAGGCAATCATTTACTGGTGGGGTTGACGTGGGTGGGAGCACGTCCATCAGGCCGCTGTTCTGTCACAGCCCTGGCTGGTGCAACAGTTGGATATTGGCCTTTCTGCTTTCATCTCCTGTCATAGTCATGGTCCCAGTCCGGCCTTGCACTGGTTCTTGCACTCATCTTTGAGCTGATCTCAGTCCTTTCTGGGTGGCACATAAACTTTACGCGTAATATGACTGGCTTAGGCTGCAGGAAGACAGGCTGCGGGGTGGAAGGAGCAGTGAACCACGTGGAGCTGACTCTGAGGTTGGAAGGAAAGTGATGAGATCAGAGGGCTGCTGCAGTTCCAATCCTCTACAGCTGCCTATCCAACCTTTAGAAAATAGGATTACTGGTTATTTTGTTAAAAGAACTACTGCTATGGTAGATTGGCTCCCTTCTTTCCAGAGACAGCAAGCATGCCGTAAGATTGCGTGTAATTTAACCATGCAGTTTAACACCTTATGGAAGTCCTGTGCTTAATGCACTTTCAACTTCATTTTGAGCTAAACGGAAAATTTTCAGACCTTCATAATACCTGTTGTTACCATATAGCTCTCTATTTCTGTTAAGCAGAAAGTTTTGTGCTACAAACATAACTTCAGAAAAACAAACAAACAAAACAGTACAACATTCAAAATGTACAAAAGTAAAAGGGGTATGTGACTTTTTGCTTGTTTTAATAAGTCAGTATCACAGGAAAGCAAAATCAATACTTCTGTCTTTATGATCTTAAATTTGAGTTCGAGATACCACGTCAGTTAGCTTCCAATCAGGATTTCTTACTCCCTATAGCTGACTGCTTTCAGTTGGGCAGTGATGATGTCCTGGAGTTGAAATTAAGATCTTTTAAGGGACATTTGGTAACAAAACTAGAAAGAGTACCCCATTTCCTTCTCCCTGACGTTTTCCTTCTTCTTGCATTTAACACGGCCATGAGCTCACGAGGGAAGAAAAAGAGAGCAGAAACATTTTTTAATGGAGTGTGGGGAGGATTGAAATAAATTTTTCATATATATTGCTCTCTGAAACATGTCTTCCTGAGGTCAAAACAAGCCCTAGTGGCCATGCACGGGAAACAGGGAAAGCCTGTGTCTGAGAAGGAAGATGTGGCACAGCTCACTCCGGCAGAAGTCAGCTCTTAGATCTGCTGGACGTGCTCCACTCTCCTGTAAGTTTGCCAAGTAAAATGCTGCTTAACATCAGAACTTTATGATTGGTGTTGTAAAACAGCATCATAAGGAACCTGTAGAACTTGTATGTAAGGAGAAAAATCAGTTTAAACAAAACCCCCACAGATTTTGCAACACGAGACTTCTCATGGATAACTGAGCTATGTGACCTTCACAGAGACATTAATGTGGATGACGAGGTTTATTTGTCATGTATGAATGAGAAATCTGAGTGCGCAGAAACTTGATGAACATGAGCAAATGCACAGCTCGATGCGCAATAGCTGCGCAGAGGTTAACTTTGTGATTCTTATGTTGCCACATCTAATACGATAATTACTTTTGGCACCTTTGTGCCTAGGCCTAATTCATCTTGCAAAGATAAGGTAATCATTTACCACTTAACCTCATTCTTCATGTGCCAAATAACACAATAGTACAATAAAAACTTAGACATCCAAGTTGGGAGTAAAGAATAGAGGCCAATATCTTGGGCAAAAACAATATTTGAACAATAAAATAAGCAGGATTAGAGGAAAATTCTACCTCAAAACAAGTCAGGCTTTAGCAAAAAGCCTTGGGTTAGTATCTTTACTTGGCAAACCTTAAGCTGAGATTGGCTGTGGTGAAATGTACAATTCTCCAGCAAACATTTGTAAGTTTCAAAAGAGGACATGGTTCAATTAGTATTGCTGCACCATGAGTGGCATTTTATGGTAGGCTGTACAAAGTTGTGTGTTCCTAGTTAATTTTTAGTTTTGTACTATAGCTTAGGCACATGTTGTACAAATATGCCTTGGCTCAGGCTTTAAAACAGCAACAACAAAAAAAGACTGGGACACTTTTTAGTGTATTTGAAGTAGGGATGGCACAAGGTAGTCCTCATAGAGAAGAATATGTAAGAAGGTGGAAGAGACTGTAATTGACATTTGAAATGCAGATCTAAAGTGTAATCAATAACTGTGTTGATAGTTTCTCCATTACCTCACATGCATGACTTATGTTTTCAGTTGCATAACTGTTTATATGTAAATAAAGCTATTGCAGCTTTCTTTCCCTCTGTTAGGGCAGTTTTAGCTTAATTATGTAGAAGAGATGTGTGGGGACCTGGGGAACATTCATATTATTGTGATTCATTTAAAATTTGCTTCTTACATGTTTGCTACTTGCCACACGTAATTTAGTGTTTGTTCATTTATTTATTTTTCTTTCTGCATGGAAGAGCATGCATTCACTCATTCTATTTTCAGTATAATAGCTGAAATTTTCAATCCTGGAGAACAGAAGAAAGGTGAACTGCACCTTCTTTGTGCTTTCTGGACAAGCAGCTGGGATGATGTACTGCTGCCATTTCTCACTGTGGATGTATAAACAACTGTAGAGTCACTTTAGAGTTAATTATATTGTAGCTCTCTTGTGGTGTGATGGAATAAAAATCATGAATTAATCGCTTCAGTGGACCTTCGCTCCTCTTAGAGCAAAGTTTCACTATACTGTAAATGCTTGGTATTATGTCAGTTCCCTAGAAGTAGTCATTATCACCTACACACTTGGTGTCAAGTGCTGCTTTCTAAAGAGATTAGTACCTTTTCCTCCTCCACCTCCTCCTTCTCCTCCTCCACTCTTGCTCAGCTAAGTAGAAGAGAATCCAAATTACCGCAACCATACAGGATGGAAAATGGAAAATAATGCCCCTGATGTGTGGTTGCTGTTTCAAGGAGAGAAATGAGATCCAGGATTTTATTCCCCTTCACTAGCACTTTCGTGCTGACCTAATTTCACCTAGCGTCAGCAGGTTTAGCATGGTAGCTCCGAGCAGAACAGGGCTGTGAGCCTGTCAAGCCTTCGCTGCATGCTGCAGAGTGGCTAAGTAAGGAAACGGGGGTTGCAAACGAGCCACTGGAGAAGAAAACATGGGTATTCACTTTCTGTGTAGTAGGGAAAGGAAGGAAAACTGCAATCAAAGTAACAATGGAATTAAATCCAAATAAAAAGAGGACCTTGAACCAGAATGCATTTTTTTTCTTTTTTTCTTGGTTGCTTCCGTAATATTCCTGTACCTGTGAGAAGTTTTGGCTGATTGGACTCTTATCAGTTATTTGCTGGTCACCTGGCAACAACCACTCATACCTCTGTTATACGGGCATGAATTTGTCATCTTACCAGGCAGGACTGACTAAAAGAAACAACAGTGCCGAGGTTAACTGAAAGGAAAAGGGGGAACAGAAGTTTTTCATGGTTAATGTCACATTCACTTGGATGCTACCTGTGCAGCCAGTGAGGAAACCCAGTACGAGATGGAGAAATGGTATCAGAAAGGAGAAAGTTAATAAAAACATCCCAAGCAACCCACTCTTGTATCTAGCAATGTCTGCTTTTTTGTAGAAGAGAGTGTATTCTATCTGCCTGCTGTGATCTAAATGTTGTTTACAAAGGTGAAAGAGAGAAAATAGAACAAGCTGCTAGGAAATAGTTAATGTTGCCACACTGGAAAGATTGGGGTGGTTGTGGTGGGGGACAGCATTCCCCCCACATCCCATCTCTAAATTTTGAGGATTTCCAGTTGTGCTTGCTAGGCACACAATCTGGGTATTTCTGCTGAAATCTGTGCTGAAAGATTTCTCAAAGCTTTTACATTTTCTTCAGCTTCCTATTTAGCGTTCCTTTGAAACAAGTGACTGAGATTAAAATTCCTTGCTTCTATCTTTTGCTGCCTTTAAGCAGGCTCCTGCAGCCAGAAGCAAAAGGTTTCCTATCTGGGAAGTCGTCTTAACAAATAAAAGGCCACGTACCTTAGGCTGCAAGTTCTCAGTTCTGCAGAAAAATGCAATGACAGCAGCAGTCTGGGTACTGGCAGTTCAGTGTATTCTATGTAATTTTCAGTTCAAAATGTTTAATAGGTCTGTTACGCATCTTTTCTGGAGGAGTTTTATGTTTATGGAGCAGAGGTTTCTAAACTGTGATACTAACGTCACTAGTGGTACACTTCAAAGCAGCGTGCAGAAATGGCAGCTCCCAGTTCCATCTGCACAAATTCAATGCCTTTGTGCAGGCTGTTCCTCTGCCGGGTAGGTTGGCCTCATTTGCTGCTGTTGCAAGGGAGCTGCTCTCTCTGCAACCTGATCGCTGTTCCCCACTCTCGTCCTGCACAGGACCATACTGGTGCAAAACCCCCCCCGCCTCGTTGGCTGTGGGCAGCTACACGGCCTCGTGTTGGGAGTCTTGTGGAACAAGATGAGAACCTCTTCTGGAGGTGCAGAGGGTGAGCTTTTACTATCACTGTTAGTGCATGAGCTTACTGAAAGTAGGGCTGTTAGTGATGGTTTTCATATTTAAATAGTGGGCATATAAGTAAAATAGAATCACATCAATGTTTGCAAGCAGGAGCATGCAGCTGAAGACAGAAACAGAAATTTAAAAAGGTGGTGCTAGAAGAAAACGCAAAAAAAAACCCCACCCCTGATGCTGGAGGCTTTTACAGAGTTCCAGAAGTGTTGTGCCTGTGTAGGGTTTTGAGGAGATGATCTAGGTGTGACAATTTTCACTTAACCCATGAATTGTGTGCATTCTGGAGAGATTTTCTTTTTGCAGTGATGCTGCTTGAAATCTGAGTAATGAGTTACTGTTCAGTTTTATATCTGAAGAGATTAGGAAATGGAATTAGATTAATACGGGTCACTTTGGTTCAAGGAGCAAGGAATATGGGGCGGTAAGAAAAGTTGTTGTTTCATGAGATCGGACAGAAGAGCTGGTCTAGCTGGGGCTGCAGTTGTGTCAGACCTCAGTCTTGGATTGGCTTTCATGCCTGATAAGCTTATGTCCTGAGGAATGACCAGTGTGTGTGGGGGTTTAAAAATGGGGTAATGTCCTCTGAACAGTTTTGAGGCTTTTCTCTTCTATGAAAATAAGAGAAAGTAGTTTGGTGATGTGATTTTAAACATCCCCTGAAAAAGGTCTGTAGTCCTCCTCACCTGTAAGAAGTTATGTTTGGGAAAGCATGGAAGTAGAGTTCACACCTCTGAACTTTTGTTGCAATGCAATAGAGTATAATAAAATTATTTAGTGGTTTGGTTGCTTAATATTTATTTTATATTTCTGCTGTAGGTTGCATCTGTCTATGACAGACCTTAATTATTGAAAGACTGAGTATTTAACAACCTTCTGTTTGTCTGCACTGTACATTTGGGAGATAATTTGTCATGTTTAGAGAGAGGAAACAGACATGGTGAAACTAAATCACTTGGTCAAGGTTACAGGGAGAGTTTGTGATGAATATTGAAATTAAATCTAGATCCGCCTAGCCCTGCGCTAATGCTGTTACAGCGTGGTCACCCTTCTATCTAGAAATCTCTCTTTCATCATAGGCACTGTAAATAAATGTTAACTGTAGTAAATATTGAGACTTCCTTTCTTTAGTGGATTATGAGTCTGGGATATTTATCTGCATGTTTTGTGGTTTTGGCTAAGTTTACTGCAGTGTCTGTGATACCCAAGTTGGGAAGCTTTTCTTGAGAAGCTTTTAAAGAGCCTCTACCCCCACCCCAAATGACTGAGAAGTATGAGCCCCTGCTTCTTTAGGTGCGGTGCAGAATTTAGAGTTGATGTGCATGTGTGAGCTTTGGAGTTCAAGAGAGCCTCAGTTAATGTTCTAGCTGGAAGAAGAGGAAGCGCTTTGCTTGAGGTAGTATTTAGACTAGTATCTTGGAGGTAGTTTCAATGTGGAGTAGGACTGAGCTCAAAATTGGATGTTTCCTGGTCATAGACCTTGGTGGTAGGCAGCTGGGACTGAAGGTGCAAACAGAGGGAACATTGGATGGATTAAGATCTTAAGAGACACGTCTGTGTTGCTTTTAGGTAAAACTGTCAAACCTAGTTTTAAGTATCTGGCTTGAACAATATAATTGAGACAGCACGAAGTTCAGCACAAACTAATTGCTCAGTACTTCACTGAAGTATTTTTCAGGATGATATAACTGAACATAAGCTGTGCTAACCTTCATTCTTTTACAGCTAAATATACATCTCTGTAGTCTTGTTGAGCTTGAGATGATTGTGTGGTGATGAGGAGAGAGGCAACATTTTATGTAAGGTGTGTGTAGGAGATCTGGGAGAGATCTCCATAGGGATCATATTAGAGCGTATAAATGTAGAAATAGTTATTTACAGATCAAGTGTAGAGTGAGAGGGGAAGGGAGCAAGGAATCTGAGTCTTACTGTTTTCTTGTTTCCAGAGAAGTGCTGAATATCAAACCGCTGGCTCTGTATGAACCTCAAGTGATTCCTGATTTCATTCAGGATCATATTTACAAAAGGTTGGTGATTGGTTTGAAAATCCAGAGTGAGATTAGTCATAAAGGTTGATGCTTTATCTTCTTACCATCTTGAGGTCTCAAGTCTTTAAAAAATAAATCTGAACAACTATGAAAGTTATCACTAAATATTTGTAAATATATTGTATTTCAACTTGACACTGTTTTGTATGTCCATTGGCAAATTTTTGCGTTCTTTTTGCTGAGTGCCAAGAGGACAATTATTGCGCAAGTCACTCGTTGTGTTTTAGTATTATTCCTTGGATTGGTGCTCCTGGGGATAGACAAACTCCAGCGCCAGACCTTTGTTTCCTTGTTCTAGTTACGCAATTCTTTCATTAAGATTGAAATCACTAGCTTACTTTCTCATGCTGATGTTGCAAACGCACGTAGCACGTTTTACTAATGTAACTTCGTTGCAATCACTTTCAGTATTCATGTTGCCTGAGTAAATCAGATGCTTATGCTTTCTTATAAAACAGGAGAAAAGAAACCAGATTTTGTTACAAGTGAGGTAATTTTGCTCTTTATAGGCTGTGATTTCAGGATGTCTGCCCTTTTGTTTGTGGTAATTATTATTTTTACCTTCCTGAAAGCATAGCACCCAAAAACTGTATAAAGTGAATATTGTGGTGTAGATCATTATTTTATCGCTGTTATGTCTCTAATTTGTATGATTCATGTTTTTCCCCTAGATTCCTTAAATACCGTATTGAAAGATTTCAGGTAGTTTCCAACACTGTTCTCCGTAAACTGTGGTTTTATCTTTTTATGTATCTTTTCCTGTAAGAGGCCCACAGCTTCAACTTGGAAACTGTCCGTTCCCTCCGGGCAGAGCAGAATCATCAGTACTTTGTGTATAAATAGTAGGAAAAGTCAGTAACAATCATTTTTGTGCCTTTGTACCTAGCTATCTAGGAATAAAAGATAAATGTGGATACTATTGATGGAACAGAAAAGACTGTTTACAGCAACTCTGTAGCTTTTTTTTTTTCTTTTTCTTTTTTCCTTTAGCAATGTAATGCATTGTAAACTTTTAGAATACATTGTAAAATGGAAAAGTTCCTTCGCCACATGGTTTAACAGTGGTCTCTAGTTTTATCAGTCAGTTCTGCAGCACTAACTAGAACTGCAAGCCAATATTCTTCCTGCCAGTGCACTGGGTTTCTTCCATTAGCTTACAAATGCCTAACTTCAAACTCTTTGAAATATTATATTCTAAATGAAATCAACTTATTCTGCTTTTTAATAATAGACTTCCTAGTCTATCTTGATTGTAGACTTTTAGTTTACTTGTGCGTAATTCTATTTATTTCTAGTTTAGATTGGGAGAAAGTAAGTGATGTAAAATGAAATTCTTTTTTCATGTGTCAGATTTTTTTTTGTAATCTTGCTGGGAGGAAGAAGAGGAGCGAAAGCTGTCACAGGTATGTTTTCCCAACTATTTTAGAGGATAAACACAGTAAATGGTTGCTCTTAATAACAAACAAACATTTTCGTATCTGTACATTTTCTTGGAAAATATACTGGATTATATGGAGTGCTTTGCTTTAGCATCAGTGGAAGGACTTCAGATACCATTGTTGAGAGTGGCTGCAAATCTGATATGGGAAGGATATTTCTGGCTTTCAGATGCATAGGACACGTAGCTATAAGGTGATGTTGCTGACAACCAAGGGATAACATTTGCTTTTCGGAAAAATTCCTTAGGATACTGCAGACTTTGTAAATATAGGATTTAAAATGCTGTATGTTATTAACTTGAATAACAGGTAACCAGATTGAACCGTGCTCCTGTAGAGTATCATGTAAAGCTGCTATGATTTTTTTTTTTTCCAGTTAAGCATACAGTCTGTTTTCTTCTTTATAGCAAATTAAATTGCTTTTGGGAACTGAAGGTGTTGTTACTTGCTTTGCTGAGTACACTGAATGGAAGACGGATCGGGTTGCTGGAGAGCGACCTCTTGGGCAGCTCTAAAACAATTTAGAGCTCTTGAAGGCTGGTTCAGTGTAGTCAGCTAAAACACGACAAATAAATGCCCTAGCAAATGAAAGCAAACACTTCAGGTGGCAGCATGGACTGCTGCCAGCATTGAGTACACGAAGTGTTGTGTGTGATCATTAATTAAGAGGGACCCCAGGATTTTTATAAAACAAGAAAAAATCAAAGGCTAACATTCAGCTTACGTAAAATGTGTTTGAGAAATCGTTGCCTTTTTTAGAGGAATTTGAGCTTAGCATTTGGATGTTTCTTTAGAGAATTAATTATTTGAAAGCCATGGCTACTATATGTCATCTTGGGGGTTTCAAGAGGCTTGTATTTAAGTCTTCTCTCCCCATTCACCAAAGTTATATTCACACAATTTCCAGCATTTCAGATATGGGGAACATAGAATTCTGAACTGTATTTTATTATATATTTTATTATTTTTTCTTGCCTGTGGTATGATCTTCCCTTGTTGTTGTTCTTGAGATAGGATTAATGAAATGCCAAAAGGAAAAAAAAAAATACAACCTCCGTGGGATTTCATTTTACAAATAATATATCGACAGTTCTCATCACTACTTTATCTAAATATAACACTGTAAGCATTTCTGTTGCTTGTGAATAAGATGATGTTTGGAAGCTAGAGCAGCTCTCAGGAAACCTAATTTTCCTCTCCACAAATCGAAGTTAGGAGTATTAAATATAATTAATATGGAATATCTGCGTTTAACTGTTTTACGGTATGTAAGCACAGAACATTTAGATGTCTTTAGTGAACTAGGTTAAGTACATGATGGAGGACTGCAAAATTTTCTTTATCCTCACGGTCAGCTAACATCTTTGACATCACTTTGGCCACTGATCTACATTCAAGAAATACAGGTCTTAATCCTAACCTTACACGTAGTTTCAGTGTTTGAAAATTTATGTAAGTGTATGCATTACTTATCTTTTTTCTTGATCTTTTGAAAATAACTCTAAGCTGTTTATTTTTAGAGACTGGAATGTCTGCCTTAGACAACAAGTCAACAAAAAGTA